>NC_081242.1:1345624-1528124 GCF_902713425.1 Acipenser ruthenus | reverse complement strand
TCCTAATCCCCTTTAAGAAGTATTTATTTTAAAAAAAAGGGCAGGTATTCAGTAAACCTGTTAGTGTTGTTTACAGAACACGCGATAAGCTGTCCTACCCTTGCATTTATAACCGAGTGCCAATCAATGGTGATTAACATCCGCACCGTGTGTTTTCAAAGCACAGAGAGGTCTGGTAAAGCATAGGGAAGCATTGTAAAGCACAGAGAGGTCTGGTAAAGCATAGAGAAGCATTGTAAAGCACAGAGAGGTCTGGTAAAGCATAGGGAAGCATTGTAAAGCACAGAGAGGTCTGGTAAAGCATAGGGAAGCATTGTAAAGCACAGAGAGGTGTGGTAAAGCATAGAGAAGCATTGTAAAGCACAGAGAGGTCTGGTAAAGCATAGGGAAGCATTGTAAAGCACAGAGAGGTCTGGTAAAGCACAGGGAAGCATTGTAAAGCACAGAGAGGTCTGGTAATGCATAGGGAAGCATTGTAAAGCACAGAGAGGCATGGTAAAGCATAGGGAAGCATTGTAAAGCACAGAGAGGTGTGGTAAAGCATAGGGAAGCATTGTAAAGCACAGAGAGGTGTGGTAAAGCATAGAGAAGCATTGTAAAGCACAGAGAGGTCTGGTAAAGCATAGGGAAGCATTGTAAAGCACAGAGAGGTCTGGTAAAGCATAGGGAAGCATTGTAAAGCACAGAGAGGTGTGGTAAAGCATAGAGAAGCATTGTAAAGCACAGAGAGGTCTGGTAAAGCATAGGGAAGCATTGTAAAGCACAGAGAGGTCTGGTAAAGCATAGGGAAGCATTGTAAAGCACAGAGAGGTGTGGTAAAGCATAGAGAAGCATTGTAAAGCACAGAGAGGTCTGGTAAAGCATAGGGAAGCATTGTAAAGCACAGAGAGGTGTGGTAAAGCATAGAGAAGCATTGTAAAGCACAGAGAGGTCTGGTAAAGCATAGGGAAGCATTGTAAAGCACAGAGAGGTCTGGTAAAGCATAGGGAAGCATTGTAAAGCACAGAGAGGTCTGGTAAAGCATAGAGAAGCATTGTAAAGCACAGAGAGGTCTGGTAAAGCATAGGGAAGCATTGTAAAGCACAGAGAGGTCTGGTAAAGCATAGGGAAGCATTGTAAAGCACAGAGAGGTGTGGTAAAGCATAGAGAAGCATTGTAAAGCACAGAGAGGTCTGGTAAAGCATAGGGAAGCATTGTAAAGCACAGAGAGGTCTGGTAAAGCACAGGGAAGCATTGTAAAGCACAGAGAGGTCTGGTAATGCATAGGGAAGCATTGTAAAGCACAGAGAGGCATGGTAAAGCATAGGGAAGCATTGTAAAGCACAGAGAGGTGTGGTAAAGCATAGGGAAGCATTGTAAAGCACAGAGAGGTGTGGTAAAGCATAGAGAAGCATTGTAAAGCACAGAGAGGTCTGGTAAAGCATAGGGAAGCATTGTAAAGCACAGAGAGGTCTGGTAAAGCATAGGGAAGCATTGTAAAGCACAGAGAGGTGTGGTAAAGCATAGAGAAGCATTGTAAAGCACAGAGAGGTCTGGTAAAGCATAGGGAAGCATTGTAAAGCACAGAGAGGTCTGGTAAAGCACAGGGAAGCATTGTAAAGCACAGAGAGGTCTGGTAATGCATAGGGAAGCATTGTAAAGCACAGAGAGGCATGGTAAAGCATAGGGAAGCATTGTAAAGCACAGAGAGGTGTGGTAAAGCATAGGGAAGCATTGTAAAGCACAGAGAGGTCTGGTAAAGCATAGGGAAGCATTGTAAAGCACAGAGAGGTCTGGTAAAGCATAGGGAAGCATTGTAAAGCACAGAGAGGTGTGGTAAAGCATAGGGAAGCATTGTAAAGCACAGAGAGGTGTGGTAAAGCATAGGGAAGCATTGTAAAGCACAGAGAGGTGTGGTAAAGCATAGGTAAGCATTGTAAAGCACAGAGAGAGCTGGTAAAGCATAGGGAAGCATTGTAAAGCACAGAGAGGTCTGGTAAAGCATAGAGAAGCATTGTAAAGCACAGAGAGGTCTGGTAAAGCATAGGGAGGCATTGTAAAGCACAGAGAGGTGTGGTAAAGCATAGGGAAGCATTGTAAAGCACAGAGAGGTCTGGTAATGCATAGGGAAGCATTGTAAAGCACAGAGAGGTCTGGTAAAGCACAGGGAAGCATTGTAAAGCACAGAGAGGTCTGGTAAAGCATAGGGAAGCATTGTAAAGCACAGAGAGGTCTGGTAAAGCATAGGGAAGCATTGTAAAGCACAGAGAGGTGTGGTAAAGCATAGGGAAGCATTGTAAAGCACAGAGAGGTGTGGTAAAGCATAGGGAAGCATTGTAAAGCACAGAGAGGTCTGGTAAAGCATAGGGAAGCATTGTAAAGCACAGAGAGGTCTGGTAAAGCATAGGGAAGCATTGTAAAGCACAGAGAGGTCTGGTAAAGCATAGGGAAGCATTGTAAAGCACAGAGAGGTCTGGTAAAGCATAGGGAAGCATTGTAAAGCACAGAGAGGTCTGGTAAAGCATAGGGAAGCATTGTAAAGCACAGAGAGGTGTGGTAAAGCATAGGGAAGCATTGTAAAGCACAGAGAGGTGTGGTAAAGCATAGGGAAGCATTGTAAAGCACAGAGAGGTGTGGTAAAGCATAGGTAAGCATTGTAAAGCACAGAGAGAGCTGGTAAAGCATAGGGAAGCATTGTAAAGCACAGAGAGGTCTGGTAAAGCATAGAGAAGCATTGTAAAGCACAGAGAGGTCTGGTAAAGCATAGGGAGGCATTGTAAAGCACAGAGAGGTGTGGTAAAGCATAGGGAAGCATTGTAAAGCACAGAGAGGTCTGGTAATGCATAGGGAAGCATTGTAAAGCACAGAGAGAGCTGGTAAAGCATAGGGAAGCATTGTAAAGCACAGAGAGGTCTGGTAAAGCATAGAGAAGCATTGTAAAGCACAGAGAGGTCTGGTAAAGCATAGGGAGGCATTGTAAAGCACAGAGAGGTGTGGTAAAGCATAGGGAAGCATTGTAAAGCACAGAGAGGTCTGGTAATGCATAGGGAAGCATTGTAAAGCACAGAGAGGTCTGGTAAAGCATAGGGAAGCATTGTAAAGCACAGAGAGGTCTGGTAAAGCATAGGGAAGCATTGTAAAGCACAGAGAGGTCTGGTAAAGCATAGGGAAGCATTGTAAAGCACAGAGAGGTCTGGTAAAGCATAGGGAAGCATTGTAAAGCACAGAGAGGTGTGGTAAAGCATAGGGAAGCATTGTAAAGCACAGAGAGGTCTGGTAAAGCATAGGGAAGCATTGTAAATCACAGAGAGGTCTGGTAAAGCATAGGGAAGCATTGTAAAGCACAGAGAGGTCTGGTAAAGCATAGGGAAGCATTGTAAAGCACAGAGAGGTCTGGTAAAGCATAGGGAAGCATTGTAAAGCACAGAGAGGTGTGGTAAAGCATAGGGAAGCATTGTAAAGCACAGAGAGGTGTGGTAAAGCATAGGGAAGCATTGTAAAGCACAGAGAGGTCTGGTAAAGCATAGGGAAGCATTGTAAAGCACAGAGAGGTCTGGTAAAGCATAGGGAAGCATTGTAAAGCACAGAGAGGTGTGGTAAAGCATAGGGAAGCATTGTAAAGCACAGAGAGGTCTGGTAAAGCATAGGGAAGCATTGTAAAGCACAGAGAGGTCTGGTAAAGCATAGGGAAGCATTGTAAAGCACAGAGAGGTCTGGTAAAGCATAGGGAAGCATTGTAAAGCACAGAGAGGTCTGGTAAAGCATAGGGAAGCATTGTAAAGCACAGAGAGGTGTGGTAAAGCATAGGGAAGCATTGTAAAGCACAGAGAGGTCTGGTAAAGCATAGGGAAGCATTGTAAAGCACAGAGAGGTCTGGTAAAGCATAGGGAAGCATTGTAAAGCACAGAGAGGTCTGGTAAAGCATAGGGAAGCATTGTAAAGCACAGAGAGGTCTGGTAAAGCATAGGGAAGCATTGTAAAGCACAGAGAGGTCTGGTAAAGCATAGGGAAGCATTGTAAAGCACAGAGAGGTGTGGTAAAGCATAGGGAAGCATTGTAAAGCACAGAGAGGTGTGGTAAAGCATAGGGAAGCATTGTAAAGCACAGAGAGGTCTGGTAAAGCATAGGGAAGCATTGTAAAGCACAGAGAGGTCTGGTAAAGCATAGGGAAGCATTGTAAAGCACAGAGAGGTGTGGTAAAGCATAGGGAAGCATTGTAAAGCACAGAGAGGTCTGGTAAAGCATAGGGAAGCATTGTAAAGCACAGAGAGGTCTGGTAAAGCATAGGGAAGCATTGTAAAGCACAGAGAGGTCTGGTAAAGCATAGGGAAGCATTGTAAAGCACAGAGAGGTCTGGTAAAGCATAGGGAAGCATTGTAAAGCACAGAGAGGTCTGGTAAAGCATAGGGAAGCATTGTAAAGCACAGAGAGGTGTGGTAAAGCATAGGGAAGCATTGTAAAGCACAGAGAGGTCTGGTAAAGCATAGGGAAGCATGGTAAAGCACAGAGAGGTCTGGTAAAGCATAGGGAAGCATTGTAAAGCACAGAGAGGTGTGGTAAAGCATAGGGAAGCATTGTAAAGCACAGAGAGGTCTGGTAAGGCATAGGGAAGCATTGTAAAGCACAGAGAGGTCTGGTAAAGCAATAGGGAAGCATTGTAAAGCACAGAGAGGTCTGGTAAAGCATAGGGAAGCATTGTAAAGCACAGAGAGGTCTGGTAAAGCATATGGAAGCATTGTAAAGCACAGAGAGGTCTGGTAAAGCATAGGGAAGCATTGTAAAGCACAGAGAGGTCTGGTAAAGCATAGGGAAGCATTGTAAAGCACAGAGAGGTGTGGTAAAGCATAGGGAAGCATTGTAAAGCACAGAGAGGTCTGGTAAAGCATAGGGAAGCATTGTAAAGCACAGAGAGGTCTGGTAAAGCATAGGGAAGCATTGTAAAGCACAGAGAGGTCTGGTAAAGCATAGGGAAGCATTGTAAAGCACAGAGAGGTGTGGTAAAGCATAGGGAAGCATTGTAAAGCACAGAGAGGTGTGGTAAAGCATAGGGAAGCATTGTAAAGCACAGAGAGGTGTGGTAAAGCATAGGGAAGCATTGTAAAGCACAGAGAGGTGTGGTAAAGCATAGGGAAGCATTGTAAAGCACAGAGAGGTCTGGTAAAGCATAGGGAAGCATTGTAAAGCACAGAGAGGTCTGGTAAAGCATAGGGAAGCATTGTAAAGCACAGAGAGGTCTGGTAAAGCATAGGGGAGCATTGTAAAGCACAGAGAGGTGTGGTAAAGCATAGAGAAGCATTGTAAAGCACAGAGAGGTCTGGTAAAGCATAGGGAAGCATTGTAAAGCACAGAGAGGTCTGGTAAAGCATAGGGAAGCATTGTAAAGCACAGAGAGGTCTGGTAAAGCATAGGGAAGCATTGTAAAGCACAGAGAGGTCTGGTAAAGCATAGGGAAGCATTGTAAAGCACAGAGAGGTACGGTAAAACATAGGGAAGCATTGTAAAGCACAGAGAGGTCTGGTAAAGCATAGGGAAGCATTGTAAAGCACAGAGAGGTCTGGTAAAGCATAGAGAAGCATTGTAAAGCACAGAGAGGTCTGGTAAAGCATAGGGAAGCATTGTAAAGCACAGAGAGGTCTGGTAAAGCATAGGGAAGCATTGTAAAGCACAGATAGGTCTGGTAAAGCATAGGGAAGCATTGTAAAGCACAGAGGTATGGTAAAGCATAGGGAAGCATTGTCAAGCACAGAGAGGTCTGGTAAAGCATATTAAAAAAAAACAAACCATGGTAAACTAACCCTTATAAACGTTTCCAAAAGTACTGGCAGAAATACAGTGGTAAGATTTTATAAAAGGGCCATTGCTCCTTGTTGATCTTCGCTTTGTTTTCTTTCCCCTTCCAGAGTTGGAGGACAGAGAGAGGGAGCGCGGAGCAGAGAGAGAGCCGGAGAGGGAGGCAGCGGAGAGCATCGCTTCACTGGAGCTGTGAGGGGAATCTCATTACAGGGGGAGGGGAGGGGAGGGAGGGAGAGAGCATCGCTTCACTGGAGCTGTGAGGGGAATCTCATTACAGGGAGAGGGGAGGGGAGGGGAGGAGGGAGAGAGCATCGCATCACTGGAGCTGTGAGGGGAATCTCATTACAGGGAGAGAGGAGGGGAGGGGAGGAGGGAGAGAGCATCGCTTCACTGGAGCTGTGAGGGGAATCTCATTACAGGGAGAGAGGAGGGGAGGGGAGGAGGGAGAGAGCATCGCTTCACTGGAGCTGTGAGGGGAATCTCATTACAGGGAGAGAGGAGGGGAGGGGAGGAGGGAGAGAGCATCGCTTCACTGGAGCTGTGAGGGGAATCTCATTACAGGGAGAGGGGAGGGGAGGGGAGGAGGGAGAGAGCATCGCTTCACTGGAGCTGTGAGGGGAATCTCATTACAGGGAGAGGGGAGGGGAGGGGAGGGGAGGAGGGAGAGAGCATCGCTTCACTGGAGCTGTGAGGGGAATCTCATTACAGGGAGAGAGGAGGGGAGGGGAGGAGGGAGAGAGCATCGCTTCACTGGAGCTGTGAGGGGAATCTCATTACAGGGAGAGGGGAGGGGAGGGGAGGAGGGAGAGAGCATCGCTTCACTGGAGCTGTGAGGGGAATCTCATTACAGGGAGAGAGGAGGGGAGGGGAGGAGGGAGAGAGCATCGCTTCACTGGAGCTGTGAGGGGAATCTCATTACAGGGAGAGAGGAGGGGAGGGGAGGAGGGAGAGAGCATCGCTTCACTGGAGCTGTGAGGGGAATCTCATTACAGGGAGAGGGGAGGGGAGGGGAGGAGGGAGAGAGCATCGCTTCACTGGAGCTGTGAGGGGAATCTCATTACAGGGAGGGGAGGGGGGGAGGGAGAGAGCATCGCTTCACTGGAGCTGTGAGGGGAATCTCATTACAGGGAGAGGGGTGGGGAGGGAGAGAGCATCGCTTCACTGGAGCTGTGAGGGGAATCTCATTCCAGTAATACCGTGGTGTTTTGTATTGTGTAAGTGAAGTATTGTACTGTGGTGTTTTAGACACTGATGTACAATTATATATACAGAAGACAATGTCGCTGTTTACAGTGAGGGAAAATAAAATAATGTAAATGTTACAAAATGAGATACAAAACACCTCAGAGTGCTTAAGAGAACTTGACAGTCACTAGAACTTGGTCGTTTGGCCTTGGATTTGTGAAATTACCGGGTGTTTTCTTTTACCTCTTTCAAAAAAATGGGAGCTAATTAAAGACCTGTGTAAACGCTTTGATAATAAGACAGTAAATGAAACTTGGAGTGTGCGTGTGTGCGTGTGTGCGTGTGTGCGCGCGCGCAGGTATTGATATCAATGTGCGGACAGAATTTGACAAAATGTCAAACTTTGTGGGAACGTCCCCACTTTGTGAAACACCTTTTTAAGAACTAAATATGTCTTCAAAAAAAAAAAAAAAAGCCAAAATGTTTAGTTTATTGTCAACAAGTTTTGTCTGAGTGGAGTCAGAAATAGTAAATAAAAATATAGTGAGAGCTAATGAGAAGTCCCCACAAATATAGGAATGCATATGCTATATGTGTGTGTGTGTGTGTGTGTGTGTGTAGCTGTGTATTGGTGTTGCTCTCTCTCTCTCTTCCTCTGTATTGATCTCTGTCTCTCTCTCTCTCAGTCCCCGAGGGGAGTTGGGTCCGGAGTTGGACTCTATGGTTCTGCTGGACGAGGTCACTGGTCTTCCAGTGGAGGTCCCGTCTATCCCAGCAGCCACCGTGTCCGTGGAGGTGACCCCCCCCAGAGATATCCCCATTCCCCCCCCCCCCTCCCCCCAGAGAGAGGAGAGCCCAGAGGTGAGGACAGTACAATACAATAAAATACAATACAATACAATAAAATACAGTACTACAGTACACTACACTACACACAATACAAAGCCTGAAGTGAGATAGTGGAAATTCTCGATGCGGTACAGTTGGGTTACAGCATTAACAATGTTTCTGTGTGTGTGATTCTCTGTGATTCTCTCTCTGTGTGTGATTCTCTGTGATTCTCTCTCTGTGTGTGATTCTCTGTGATTCTCTCTCTGTGTGTGATTCTCTGTGATTCTCTCTCTGTGTGTGATTCTCTGTGATTCTCTCTCTGTGTGTGATTCTCTGTGATTCTCTCTGTGTGTAATTCTCTGTGATTCTCTCTCTGTGTGTGATTCTCTCCCTGTGTCTGTTTGTGATTCTCTCTCTCTGTGATTCTCTCTGTGTGTGTGATTCTCTCTTTGTGTGATTCTCTCTCTATGATTCTCTCTGTGTATGATTCTCTCTGTGTGATTCTCTCTCTCTGTGTGTGATTCTCTCCCTGTGTCTGTTTGTGATTCTCTCTCTCTGTGATTCTCTCTGTGTGTGTGATTCTCTCTTTGTGTGATTCTCTCTCTATGATTCTCTCTGTGTATGATTCTCTCTGTGTGATTCTCTCTCTCTGTGTGATTCTCTCCCTGTGTCTGTTTGTGATTCTCTCTCTCTGTGATTCTCACTGTGTGTGTGATTCTCTCTGTGATTCTCTCTGTGTGTGTGATTCTCTGTGAGTGATTCTCTCCCTGTGTCTGTTTGTGATTCTCTCTCTCTGTGATTCTCTCTGTGTGTGTGATTCTCTGTGTGATTCTCTCTATGTGTGTGATTCTCTCCCTGTGTCTGTTTGTGATTCTCTCTCTCTCTGTGATTCTCTCTGTGTGATTCTCTTTCTCTGTGTGATTCTCTCTCTGTGTGATTCTCTCTGTGTGATTCTCTCTCTCTCTGTGTGATTCTCTCCCTGTGTCTGTTTGTGATTCTCTCTGTGTGATTCTCTCTCTGTGTCTCTCTGTCTGTGCAGCTCCAGCTTGCTGCCCTCCCAGAAGCACCCCCTGCTGCCGTGACCCCCCAACGCAGACGCAGGCAGCTCCGATTCATCGACCTCAACACCCAGATATCCCAGGATGCACTGCGGGAGCAGATACGCAACCCCCAGGCTGAGACACGCCCGCTGGTACGAGAGCGAGACAGAGAGAGAGAGAGAGAGAGGGGGGACTGTAGAAGCAGCTGCTTGGGTTTGTGTGGATCGCTGTTCTTTAAGAAAATCAGCGATCATCACAAAGCCAAGCAGCTGTTTGTTCACTCGTTTCACTCTGAACGGTGAATCAGACCTCTATCAGACCTATGTCTATCAGGCCCTGCTTCACTTGTGCCAGAGACCCACTCACTGTAGCTACTGCATATTTATACTTTCATTTGTTTTGAGTTCTTAAAAAAATCTTTCCATCCTGTCCTTCCTTCCTTTTCTTTTTTTCTCTCCGTCTTTCGCTCTTTCTCTGTCCTTTCTCTTGCTCTCGTGCTTTCTCCTGTTTGCTTTTTCATTCTTTCATTCTCTTTCATGCGTTCACTCTTTCTCTTTCATTGTTTCTCATTCTTTCTCAGTCTTCCTTATTCTCTCTCCCTCCTCACTCTTTCTCCCTCTCATTCTTTCTCTCTTTCTCCTTCATTTTCTTCCTCCCTCTCTCATTCTTTCTCTCATTCTTTCTCCCTCTCATTCTTTCTCTCTTTCTCTCCCTCTTTGTTTCTCTTTCTCCTTCCTCGCTCTTTCTCCCTTTCTCATTCTTTCTCCCTCCTCGCTCTTTCTCTCTTTCTCATTGTCTCTTTCTCTCTCTCTCTCTGTCTCTCAGGAGCAGATGTTTGTTGACCCTCCAGGGCGACGCAGGAGGACTCCAGCGGATCTCTTCAACGCGCCCTGCTGCTGTGAGCACTCTGACCCTTTATTACTATGAAACTCGCCTTTAACAACCATTTATTTATACACCAATACCGTGTTCATTACAAAACAAGAGAAGCCGTCCGGAAGTGAATTTTCCTTCTGCTCCGGGCTTCATCGGTGTTGCGGATTACAGAGGCGGGAATCTTGGCTTGATTTACAATTATGATTGCCAATAAGGCAGTGAAAATGCCAGCTTCCCTGATAAGTGGAACATTTCGCTTCCAAATCGGCTTTTAAAAAAAAAAATCAATCACCATTGATCGGCACTCGGTTGTAAAGGCGAGGGAAGGACGGCATTTCTTGTTTTGAAATCAACTTGCTAAATTAACTGATGTATTTAATACCTGCCGATAAATACATATTTGTTAAAGGCGATTCGGAGTTTCAGCGCATCCCTAATTATTATTATTATTATTATTATTATTATTATTTATTTATTAGCAGACGCCCTTATCCAGGGCGACTTACAGTTGTAAATAAAAACACATTTCAGGAATCACAGTACAAGTAATAATACAATTGAGAGCAAGATAAAAATTACAATGACTTCGGTTCTAGCAAGTACAAGTGTGACAAAATACAATTCAATAACGGAGCAGATAACAGTGTCAGTGATAGTTACATCAGGATATAATTGAATACATAATACTACAGGTTAAATAACACTTGACAGATTACAGTACTCTAAAGTACAGGATTAAATACAGTATTATTATTTTTATTTGTTTATTTAGTAAAATAGCGAGCAGATAAGAGCAAGTTATGTTTATATCGACGGCTTTCTCGTTTAATTGAAGTTTTTCAAACTCTCTTTTTTATTGTTATTCTCACAATGCTAACTCCCTGGCTCTCTCTCTCCCCAGCCCCCCCTCTCCCCCCTCCCCTGCTGCATCTCTGGCGCCACTGTGCTGTCGTCTCCCCCGTTGACTACGCTGCCAGGAGAGCGAGGGAGCGACTGGAGAGGAGAGAGGAAGAGGAGGAGAGCGAGATGGAGGTATGACCTCTCTGTGCTTTACAGTGCTTCCCTATGCTTTACCAGACCTCTCTGTGCTTTACAATGCTTCTCTATGCTTTACCAGACCTCTCTGTGCTTTACAATGCTTCCCTATGCTTTACCAGACCTCTCTGTGCTTTACAATGCTTCCCTATGCTTTACCAGACCTCTCTGTGCTTTACAATGCTTCCCTATGCTTTACCAGACCTCTCTGTGCTTTACAATGCTTCCCTATGCTTTACCAGACCTCTCTGTGCTTTACAATGCTTCCCTATGCTTTACCAGACCTCTCTGTGTTTTACAATGCTTCCCTATGCTTTACCAGACCTCTCTGTGCTTTACAATGCTTCCCTATGCTTTACCAGACCTCTCTGTGCTTTACAATGCTTCCCTGCGCTTTACCAGACCTCTCTGTGCTTTACAATGCTTCACAAATCTGTGCTTTTAAGGGAAGCTCACTTTCAGTAATACCTGCTCAATGTTTCCCTCAAGGTCGTTCTCGAAGCTGTTGAGCCCAGCATGGCTCAGATTGAGATTTCAGGTGAGCAGATAAAAACATCACAGTAACAGCACAAACCCTTACAGATACGCTGAGACATAGTGTGCTGCTGGTCAGCCCATAGCAGCAGCACAGTATTTCACATTAGATTAAATACATTGTTTGCCCTCCCCTGTGCTCTGTGGGTTGGGTGTCTATGGTCTCAATCAAGCTACAGTTCAACAGGAGAAAATATATATTAAAAGGTCACAAGTGATCAAGTTTGTTTCTACACGAGTCATAGGAAGGGACCTGGGAGAGACCATTTTGAAGGAATTCCATCTAGAGCACTTTCACCCGTGAGTGAGGAATTCAATATGTTAACAAGGGAACATTATTCAGCAGCTTTCATTGGACTCTATGAAGCTGAGGGAGTTCATTCTATATAGAGGGTGTGGAATTCAATATGTTAACAAGGGAACATTATTCAGCAGCTTTCATTGGACTCTATGAAGCTGAGGGAGTTCATTCTATATAGAGGGTGTGCAATTCAATATGTTAACAAGGGAACATTATTCAGCAGCTTTCATTGGACTCTGAAGCAAAATTAGTTAATTATATAGGAGGGGATGCTAAACTTTAGATGAGATGGCCTGTACACCAGATGATCGCCTCTCCCTCATTCTCAATAACTAATCACGGGCAGCAGTGTGGAGTAGTGGTTAGGGCTCTGGACTCTTGACCGGAGGGTTGTGGGTTCAATCCCAGGTGGGGGGGACACTGCTGCTGTACCCTTGAGCAAGGTACTTTACCTAGATTGCTCCAGTAAAAACCCAACTGTATAAATGGGAAATTGTATGTAAAAAAAATAAATAAAAGTGATATCTTGTAACAATTGTAAGTTGCCCTGGATAAGGGCGTCTGCTAAGAAATAAATAATAATTCTCTCTCTACCCCTCCCTCCCTCCCTCCCTCCCTCTTCACACCTCTGTGACCTTTTCTCCCCTCCCTCTCTGTCTCCAGTTCCCTCCGAGGCACTCTTGGAGATGTCCGACGAGGAGCGCTCCCGCAGCTTTGTCACTCTGGAGAGCAGATGGTGAGGGAGAGTGAGATACAGAGAGAGAAGGCAGAAAGAGGGGAATAAGGGGAGAGAGAGAGGAGTGAGTGGAGGGAGAGAGCTGGGGGGATGAGGGGAGAGGGATGGAGGGAAGGGGAGAGAGGGCGAGGGTAGAAAGGTGTCCTGTGGCTGAGCTGGGTGTTTTCGGCTCCCACAGGTCCCCAGTTGAACCAGCGCAGCCGGAAGTGGAGGCTGAGCGTCCGATCCTGGAGGGCATTCCCGAGGAGATTGGCGTTCCAGAGGAGAGGGAGGAGCTGGAGGAGCCAAGGGGAGAGGAGGCCGTGACTGCAGAGTCTGTGCTCAGGTGAAACTCACACTCGCAGACCAGTGTAGTTCAGTTTAACTCTGTAGTTTAGTTTAAACTCAGTGTAGTTCAGTTTAGTTTAAACTCAGTGCAGTTCAGTTTAAACTCAGTGTAGTTTAGTTTAGTTTAAACTCAGTGCAGATCAGTTTAAACTCAGTGTAGTTCAGTTTAAACTCAGTGTAGTTCAGTTCAGTTTAAACTCAGTGCAGTTCAGTTTAAACTCAGTGTAGTTCAGTTTAAACTCAGCGTAGTTCAGTTTAAACTCAGCGTAGTTCAGTTTAAACTCAGTGTAGTTCAGTTTAAACTCAGCGTAGTTCAGTTTAAACTCAGCGTAGTTCAGTTTAAACTCAGTGTAGTTCAGTTTAAACTCAGTGTAGTTCAGTTCAGTTTAAACTCAGTGTAGTTCAGTTTAAACTCAGTGTAGTTCAGTTTAAACTCAGTGTAGTTTAGTTTTAACTTCAGTGTAGTTCAGTTCAGTTTAAACTCAGTGTAGTTCAGTTTAAACTCAGTGTAGTTCAGTTTAAACTCAGTGTAGTTTAGTTTTAACTTCAGTGTAGTTCAGTTTAAACTCAGTGTAGTTTAGTTTTAACTTCAGTGTAGTTCAGTTTAAACTCAGTGTAGTTCAGTTCAGTTTAAACTCAGTGTAGTTCAGTTTAAACTCAGTGTAGTTCAGTTTAAACTCAGCTTTATTGAAATGGTCGTCCTTGCCCCTCTGCTCAGGTTGGCCGCAGAGCAGATTGAACCCTTCGGAGAGACGTACTTCGATATCCTGGCGCCTCACGGGATCCTCAGGAAAGTGGCGGCTGTGCTGTTCTTCAGAGTGCTAGGTGAGAGAGGGAGGGGGTAGAGGGGAGAGAGAGGGACAGGGAGGGGGTAGAGGGAGAGAAGAGACGCACACACACTGACACAAGTCAGAGAGAGACTGACACACACGTACTGGGGCACTGAGACATAAAGAGAGAGAGACACTGACACACACACACTGGGGCACTGAGACAAACAGAGAGGCACTGACACACAAAGGGGCACTGACAGGAGAGAAAGCAACAGGAGAGAAGGGGAGAGCTGACTTTGGGAGCCCCAGGCTTGGGTAACCCCGCCCTCCTGTCTCTCTCTCTCTCTCTGTCTCTCAGCTGTGTGAGAGGAGGGTTCTCATGTAACCCCGCCCCCTGTCTCTCTCTCTGTCTCTCAGAGCTGTGTGAGAGGAGGGTTCTCATGTAACCCCGCCCCCTGTCTCTCTCTCTCTCCGTCTCTCAGAGCTGTGTGAGAGAAGGGTTCTCAGTGCATTTCAGTCCGAGCCCTACGCTCGCATCCTCATCCGACCAGGAGCCCTGTACGGAGTTCAGTAAAGAAGAGCATGCAGCCGTCAGCTTGCTGCACTCCGACCTCCCCTCATCACACTCCTGCTATAGCCTCCAGGAATCCCAGAGACAACGCATTGTAAAGCACAGAGAGGTCTGGTAAAGCATAGGGAAGCATTGTAAAGCACAGAGAGGTCTGGTAAAGCATAGGGAAGCATTGTAAAGTTACTTGTGATCATTGTTATTTAAAATATTTACATGAAACAAAAAAACATACATACATATACATTATATATATATTCTTATTCTTATAACAGTGTTAACATTGATTAAAAAAAAAAAAATGCCATGAATTTATAATTGATTGTTTGGCTCATCGAAGAATTCATCCAAATGTATCTTGTTTTATGAACTCGTTTTTTATAGTGTTTCCAAAACATTTTTGGGCAAATTCTGAGTTTTTTAATTCCGCAGAGATGTTTTCTTTTTAATCTAAACGGTTCACTATTTGTATTATTTATAAGCAGCACTGGGACTCACACTATTTGTATTATTTATAAACAGCACTGGGACTCACACTGTATTATTTATAAGCAGCACTGGGACTCACACTATTTGTATTATTTATAAACAGCACTGGGACTCACACTATTTGTATTATTTATAAACAGCACTGGGACTCACACTATTTGTATTATTTATAAACAGCACTGGGACTCACACTATTTGTATTATTTATAAACAGCACTGGGACTCACACTGTATTATTTATAAACAGCACTGGGACTCACACTATTTGTATTATTTATAAGCAGCACTGGGACTCACACTATTTGTATTATTTATAAACAGCACTGGGACTCACACTATTTGTATTATTTATAAACAGCACTGGGACTCACACTATTTGTATTATTTATAAGCAGCACTGGAACTCACACTATTTATATTATTTATAAGCAGCACTGGGACTCACACTATTTGTATTATTTATAAACAGCACTGGGACTCACACTATTTGTATTATTTATAAACAGCACTGGGACTCACACTGTATTATTTATAAACAGCACTGGGACTCATGTTCACTATTTATACATACTATCTACAGGGAGCTATCACGATGTATAATGGCACCATTTAGAAGTTCGCTATCGTTCTATCTTTATTATGCAAATTTGTGTTCATGTTGTAACTTGTGTCAAAGTGTTCTATTTCATCTTGTTTTTATAAAAGATTTTTGTAACCCATCTTGTTTGAAGCTGCCGTTTTATGGAAAGTGTTTTTTTTTTCTTCTCATAAGTGAGTTTGTGGAACAGTGGATTAGCTTTTACTGAAACTGCCACTTGATTTCGAAATGTCACATTTTTCAATTTTTGTCAGTTTTTCGTTTATGGAAAACTACAAAGCGGTGTGCAATTCAATATGTTAACAAGGGAACATTATTCAGCAGCTTTCATTGGACTCTATGAAGCTGAGGGAGTTCATTCTATATAGAGGGGGTGCAATTCAATATGTTAACAAGGGAACATTATTCAGCAGCTTTCATTGGACTCTATGAAGCTGAGGGAGTTCATTCTATATAGAGGGTGTGCAATTCAATATGTTAACAAGGGAACATTATTCAGCAGCTTTCATTGGACTCTGAAGCTGAGGGAGTTCGTTCTATATAGAGGGTGTGCAATTCAATATGTTAACAAGGGGACATTATTCAGCAGCTTTCATTGGACTCTGAAGCTGAGGGAGTTCGTTCTATATAGAGGGTGTGCAATTCAATATGTTAACAAGGGAACATTATTCAGCAGCTTTCATTGGACTCTATGAAGCTGAGGGAGTTCATTCTATATAGAGGGGGTGGAATTCAATATGTTAACAAGGGAACATTATTCAGCAGCTTTCATTGGACTCTATGAAGCTGAGGGAGTTCATTCTATATAGAGGGTGTGTAATTCAATATGTTAACAAGGGAACATTATTCAGCAGCTTTCATTGGACTCTATGAAGCTGAGGGAGTTCATTCTATATAGAGGGTGTGCAATTCAATATGTTAACAAGGGAACATTATTCAGCAGCTTTCATTGGACTCTATGAAGCTGAGGGAGTTCATTCTATATAGAGGGTGTGCAATTCAATATGTTAACAAGGGAACATTATTCAGCAGCTTTCATTGGACTCTGAAGCTGAGGGAGTTCGTTCTATATAGAGGGGGTGCAATTCAATATGTTAACAAGGGAACATTATTCAGCAGCTTTCACTGGACTCTATGAAGCTGAGTGAGTTCATTCTATATAGAGGGTGTGCAATTCAATATGTTAACAAGGGAACATTATTCAGCAGCTTTCATTGGACTCTATGAAGCTGAGGGAGTTCATTCTATATAGAGGGTGTGCAATTCAATATGTTAACAAGGGAACATTATTCAGCAGCTTTCATTGGACTCTATGAAGCTGAGGGAGTTCATTCTATATAGAGGGGGTGCAATTCAATATGTTAACAAGGGGACATTATTCAGCAGCTTTCATTGGACTCTATGAAGCTGAGGGAGTTCATTCTATAGGGTGATTCAGTAGAGCACAGCGGGGCTATTAGGAGAGTATAAGAGCCTCCCCTTCTCTCTCTGCTCCACTAGCACAGAGCAGAGGGAGGCTGTTCAGAGAGTATAAGAGCCTCCCTTTCTCTCTCTGCTCCACTAGCACAGAGGAGAGGGAGGCTGTTCAGAGAGTATAAGAGCCTCCCTTTCTCTCTCTGCTCCACTAGCACAGAGGAGAGGGAGGCTGTTCAGAGAGTATAAGAGCCTCCCTTTCTCTCTCTGCTCCACTAGCACAGAGGAGAGGGAGGCTGTTCAGAGAGTATAAGAGCCTCCCTTTCTCTCTCTGCTCCACTAGCACAGAGGAGAGGGAGGCTGTTCAGAGAGTATAAGAGCCTCCCCTTCTCTCTATTTACACTGGAATCGCAACTAACAAGATGTTAGATGGCTGCAATATATGTGAATGAAAACATTGAAGCCAGCTAAACTTTTGCTGGATGAAAAACTACAGCTCCCAGCATGCCTGTGCACCAGCAGTACCAGTGGGGGATGATGGGAGTTGTAGTGCTGTTCAGGGGTTCACAGGCTGCTATACCTCAACTACACGATGGTAGAAAAGGGAACCTAAAAAGACTAAATTAAATATATCACTCGCATCACTAGCTATTATATCCCTGTAGTTAGCACTTCAATATAATCCTAAAAACAGTAACAAGAAAGCGATAAATTCAAACTCAAAATTAAAGTAAATAAATAAAAAATACATTCTGGGTTTTATTTTTGGGGTTGTTTTTATTGGCTCACCCAAGTGAGCAGAAGAGGCGTGGCTTTCCATCAGTGTCACCGGTATAACTCCACCCATTTGAATATATACATATGCATAATGTTCTTTCCTGTTGGCACCCAGCCAATCAGAGTGCTCTGAAGAGGTGTCGTGGGCAGGGGGAAAGTCTCAAAGTCCTATCAGGTGTCAGTCTGCTCTGGGTGAATCTTGTGTGTGGCTGAAAAACAATTTCAACAACAAAAATAAAATATACACACATCTAAAACTAAGATAAATTCAGATTCTACACCATTAATATTAATATTACTTATTTTCTTCATTTCCAATATTCTTGTTTCAATGTGTTACGATCATGATGTAAAAAACACTCAACAAATAAACCCACAGGAGAAGAAACAGACAATTCCAATATCTCACACATAACACTGATGAAGGCATTCGCCTGAACATTTTTCTTCTTAATACTGCTTGACTTCCTTAAGTTTCTTACAAATTTTACACTAGAACGTACGATCGAGTGTTTGAAGTTATTAGATCCCTTCAACAGATACTTCCAATATCTCACACACACACAGACACACACGCACACACACACGCACACGCACACGCACAGAGACACACGCACACGCACAGCTATGGGCAAAAGTTGTGCATCACCCAGAATTTTAGGATTGAGAAATACAGTAAGGTCTGAACCACACATATTAGATGTGACAGTAGCTGGCACTTCACCTGCCACACCCGAACCAGACTTTATCTTGTCAGTACAGTAATCATTTGTAACTACATTTCAGCAGAGATTTTTAGTTCACAATGGGGAACAACATCAGAGGTGATTGTGACATCGCAGCTTGCTCGCCTGATTGTAAAAGCAGCTGACATCCCTGATTTGAAAGCTAACCTCAAATCCATAAACTTTATTACCCAGTGAATGCTATTTTACAGTTTACTGTTATCTGATTATAAATAATGACTCCTCTCCTGTAGCCTCTGCTCACTTGCTGGGTTAAACATCGTCAGTTTGTTTTACTTGGAGCAGTGGTGCGCAAACTTTGTTGGGTTTTCACCAAAAAATAATTAATTTTGCCAGCTGAATCTGAAGCTAACATGCAAATGAGCCCCTGCCCATTGAAGCGCTTGCTCTGGCATTGTGTGCTACAGAGCCTGTCAATTTTAATTTGGGCTTAAAAAAAAACAAAAACAAAAACGTTTGGGAACAATAAGAAATGCTCCTATGTGCCGACATGCCTGTCAAAGTTTGATGTCACATTAAATGTGCACTTGTTTATTTTCCCACTGTACACTGTCATGCCATGTATTTAAGATAGAAACTTTTCATTTACATCTAAACACATTGGAGTTGGAACATGTTGATACACAGTGCTGCACTTTTGAATCGGGTGCTTAAGATGCTTACACAACATAAGAACATAAGAACATAAGAAAGTTTCCAAACGAGAGGAGGCCATTCAGCCCATCTTGCTCGTTTGGTTGTTAGTAGCTTATTGATCCCAGAATCTCATCAAGCAGCTTCTTGAAGGATCCCAGGGTGTCGGCTTCAACAACATTACTGGGGAGTTGGTTCCAGACCCTCACAATTCTCTGTGTAAAAAAGTGCCTCCTATTTTCTGTTCTGAATTGTTAAATAAAGCGATTCATAATTATCGTGCTTTCATTAGTGAACTTGAGTGTTTGCTGCGCAGTCACTTTCCAAAAAGAAGAAGATGACGTCAGAATATGAAATTAGATGTCTATTCATTTCTCAGGAATTTAACTTAGAATTTAAATGTCATAGTTTAAATAAGTCTGACTAATAGCATGCTTTGTATAAATATGTGTTTGCAAGATGTTGTTTGAATATTGGCAGGAAAATATCATGACAAATCTATTTGCTGTCTATTTGTATTACTACACGGTGATCAGACATTGTATCGTTGTAAGTGGTTATTTCTGAGATGTATTAGCTGAATTGTGCAAGTGTAGTGTTGCGACGTTCTGTTATGTAAAGTGTGACTGGATAGTCAGATTTTCATAACCGTTTAACCAACCCCCCCACCGGTACACACATCATGAGCGCCCTGTGGCCCCCCCCCCCCCAAGGTTTGGACACTG
The DNA here is from genome assembly GCF_902713425.1 of Acipenser ruthenus. Lineage (NCBI taxonomy): Eukaryota > Metazoa > Chordata > Actinopteri > Acipenseriformes > Acipenseridae > Acipenser > Acipenser ruthenus. The sequence goes on along the minus strand of NC_081242.1, from coordinate 1,508,765 downwards.
CCTTAATTGGCCCTCCAGAGAATGGAACTGAATACCACTGCAGCACAGGGTGATGTAACAGTTTTGGCCATCGCTGAAGTTCAGTGTCTGTGGGTCGCAGTGTAATCATCTCACCACTAGAGGTCTTCACTCAGAGCCGCAGTGAGGGTGGCGGCCCGGTCTGCAGGAAGTGACATCACAATGCTCTGGAGCTCCTGTGGGTAGCGCTGCGCGATGTCTTGGAGCACCATGAGCAAGGTATTCTGGGTATCTGGAAATAGAGGGGTGGGGGGGAGGGACACGACACAGCAAAATAAATAACCATTGATTTAGCAACAGTGAAAGAGAGAACACACAACCGGACACTGCACAGGGGAGAGGGGGAATATTAGGGAAACGGCACTGATAAAGCGGGGGTGTCGGACTCCAGTCCTCGAGGGCCGTGCGGTCTTCTGGTTTTCATTCTAACTTGACAGCTCAGTTAACATCATTGACCTAATTATTTGCTCAATTGGACAGGTTTAATATTTTTCAGATGATGAATTAGAAAACACACCTGATTTACACAACCTATAAACCATGTTGAGGACTGGGAAGAAGTGTTAAATTTGTGAAGTGATTGAGCGCTCGGGGTGGAACGAAAGCCAGGGGCCGAGTTCGACACCGCTGGTATAAAGGGTCCCTTTACGAACACAGAGCACAGTAAACGTTGAATCTTGCAGCACAAGGAGGGCTATGCCTCACCTGTCTTGATCTGTTCGGTCCCCAGAACCTCGCTGAATATGTTGAGGACTTGTCTCAAGTGCTGAATAACCTGCGAGGGGAAAAACAAAAACACAGAGGATTGATTGATCTGTTTATTGGTAAGAGTGTCTCTGAGCATCGATACATTCTCACAGGATCGATCGATCGCTCTGCTGAGCGGTAAGGGTGTCTCTGAGCATCGATACATTCTCACAGGATCGATCGATCTGCTGAGCGGTAAGGGTGTCTCTGAGCATCGATACATTCTCACAGGATCGATCGATCTGCTGAGCGGTAAGGGTGTCTCTGAGCATCGATACATTCTCACAGGATCGATCGATCTGCTGAGCGGTAAGGGCGTCTCTGAGCATCGATACATTCTCACAGGATCGATCGATCTGCTGAGCGGTAAGGGTGTCTCTGAGCATCGATACATTCTCACAGGATCGATCGATCGCTCTGCTGAGCGGTAAGGGTGTCTCTGAGCATCGATACATTCTCACAGGATCGATCGCTCTGCTGAGCGGTAAGGGCGTCTCTGAGCATCGATACATTCTCACAGGATCGATCGATCTGCTGAGCGGTAAGGGTGTCTCTGAGCATCGATACATTCTCACAGGATCGATCGATCGATCTGCTGAGCGGTAAGGGTGTCTCTGAGCATCGATACATTCTCACAGGATCGATCGATCTGCTGAGCGGTAAGGGTGTCTCTGAGCATCGATACATTCTCACAGGATCGATCGATCTGCTGAGCGGTAAGGGTGTCTCTGAGCATCGATACATTCTCACAGGATCGATCGATCTGCTGAGCGGTAAGGGCGTCTCTGAGCATCGATACATTCTCACAGGATCGATCGATCGATCTGCTGAGCGGTAAGGGCGTCTCTGAGCATCGATACATTCTCACAGGATCGATCGATCGATCTGCTGAGCGGTAAGGGTGTCTCTGAGCATCGATACATTCTCACAGGATCGATCGATCTGCTGAGCGGTAAGGGTGTCTCTGAGCATCGATACATTCTCACAGGATCGATCGATCGATCTGCTGAGCGGTAAGGGTGTCTCTGAGCATCGATACATTCTCACAGGATCGATCGATCTGCTGAGCGGTAAGGGTGTCTCTGAGCATCGATACATTCTCACAGGATCGATCGATCGATCTGCTGAGCGGTAAGGGCGTCTCTGAGCATCGATACATTCTCACAGGATCGATCGATCTGCTGAGCGGTAAGGGCGTCTCTGAGCATCGATACATTCTCACAGGATCGATCGATCTGCTGAGCGGTAAGGGCGTCTCTGAGCATCGATACATTCTCACAGGATCGATCGATCTGCTGAGCGGTAAGGGCGTCTCTGAGCATCGATACATTCTCACAGGATCGATCGATCTGCTGAGCGGTAAGGGCGTCTCTGAGCATCGATACATTCTCACAGGATCGATCGATCGATCTGCTGAGCGGTAAGGGCGTCTCTGAGCATCGATACATTCTCACAGGATCGATCGCTCTGCTGAGCGGTAAGGGTGTCTCTGAGCATCGATACATTCTCACAGGATCGATCGATCTGCTGAGCGGTAAGGGCGTCTCTGAGCATCGATACATTCTCACAGGATCGATCGATCTGCTGAGCGGTAAGGGCGTCTCTGAGCATCGATACATTCTCACAGGATCGATCGCTCTGCTGAGCGGTAAGGGTGTCTCTGAGCATCGATACATTCTCACAGGATCGATCGATCTGCTGAGCGGTAAGGGCGTCTCTGAGCATCGATACATTCTCACAGGATCGATCGATCTGCTGAGCGGTAAGGGCGTCTCTGAGCATCGATACATTCTCACAGGATCGATCGATCTGCTGAGCGGTAAGGGCGTCTCTGAGCATCGATACATTCTCACAGGATCGATCGATCGCTCTGCTGAGCGGTAAGGGTGTCTCTGAGCATCGATACATTCTCACAGGATCGATCGATCTGCTGAGCGGTAAGGGTGTCTCTGAGCATCGATACATTCTCACAGGATCGATCGATCTGCTGAGCGGTAAGGGTGTCTCTGAGCATCGATACATTCTCACAGGATCGATCGATCTGCTGAGCGGTAAGGGCGTCTCTGAGCATCGATACATTCTCACAGGATCGATCGCTCTGCTGAGCGGTAAGGGTGTCTCTGAGCATCGATACATTCTCACAGGATCGATCGCTCTGCTGAGCGGTAAGGGTGTCTCTGAGCATCGATACATTCTCACAGGATCGATCGATCGATCTGCTGAGCGGTAAGGGCGTCTCTGAGCATCGATACATTCTCACAGGATCGATCGATCTGCTGAGCGGTAAGGGCGTCTCTGAGCATCGATACATTCTCACAGGATCGATCGATCGATCTGCTGAGCGGTAAGGGCGTCTCTGAGCATCGATACATTCTCACAGGATCGATCGCTCTGCTGAGCGGTAAGGGCGTCTCTGAGCATCGATACATTCTCACAGGATCGATCGATCTGCTGAGCGGTGAGGGTGTCTCTGAGCATCGATACATTCTCACAGGATCGATCGATCTGATGAGCGGTAAGGGTGTCTCTGAGCATCGATACATTCTCACAGGATCGATCGATCGATCTGCTGAGCGGTAAGGGCGTCTCTGAGCATCGATACATTCTCACAGGATCGATCGATCTGCTGAGCGGTAAGGGCGTCTCTGAGCATCGATACATTCTCACAGGATCGATCGATCTGCTGAGTGGTACGGGCGTCTCTGAGCATCGATACATTCTCACAGGATCGATCGATCTGCTGAGCGGTAAGGGTGTCTCTGAGCATCGATACATTCTCACAGGATCGATCGATCTGCTGAGCGGTAAGGGTGTCTCTGAGCATCGATACATTCTCACAGGATCGATCGATCTGCTGAGCGGTGAGGGTGTCTCTGAGCATCGATACATTCTCACAGGATCGATCGATCTGCTGAGCGGTAAGGGTGTCTCTGAGCATCGATACATTCTCACAGGATCGATCGCTCTGCTGAGCGGTAAGGGCGTCTCTGAGCATCGATACATTCTCACAGGATCGATCGATCTGCTGAGCGGTAAGGGCGTCTCTGAGCATCGATACATTCTCACAGGATCGATCGATCTGCTGAGCGGTAAGGGCGTCTCTGAGCATCGATACATTCTCACAGGATCGATCGATCTGCTGAGCGGTAAGGGTGTCTCTGAGCATCGATACATTCTCACAGGATCGATCGATCTGCTGAGCGGTAAGGGTGTCTCTGAGCATCGATACATTCTCACAGGATCGATCGATCTGCTGAGCGGTAAGGGCGTCTCTGAGCATCGATACATTCTCACAGGATCGATCGATCTGCTGAGCGGTAAGGGCGTCTCTGAGCATCGATACATTCTCACAGGATCGATCGATCTGCTGAGCGGTAAGGGCGTCTCTGAGCATCGATACATTCTCACAGGATCGATCGATCAATCTGCTACATTCTCAAAACATTTCACACCATCAGATTATTTCACATGTTGTTAATTCCACTGTAGACCTAAACAGAGAGACACACACACACAGACAGATAGACACACAGACAGACAGACAGACTCACCAGCGGTTGCTTGTTGTTGTAGACAGACAGACAGACACACACACACACACACACAGATAGACAGACAGACAGACTCACCAGCGGTTGCTTGTTGTTGTAGACAGACAGACAGACAGACTCACCAGCGGTTGCTTGTTGCTGTAGACGAAGGCCAGGCAGTTGTAGACGGTGGTGTTTTCTTCCAGGTCCTCCTTGAGAGGGAGATGCCTCAGCAGCACAGGGAACACCTGGGAGAAGGAGAGGAGAGAGGAGAGAGGAGAGGAGGAGAGAGGGGAGGAAGAAGGAGAGAGGAGGGGAGGAGATTTAACACATATTCAGAGCTATCAGTATCAACCCACCTCCTCTCTTCCCTCTTCCCCTGCTCTCTCTTCCCCTCCTCCCTCCTCCTCTCACCTGTTCGACGGGCACACAGGGCAGGTTGCAGACAGTCATGCGTGACAGGGCGGCGCACACGTTGTCCAGCACACGCTTGTTGGTCTCTCGAGAGACGAGGTTTGAGAACACGCCCAGGAGAGCTGGGTAATCACTACCGCGAGGAGAGGGTCAAGGGTCACACAGTCCGGGATCCGGGAAAGCGAAAGCAAACAAAGAAACCGTGCCATCCATAAACCAGACGACGCTCAGCAAGTAAACTTAGAAACGTGAACAGAAACCCGATTAGTAACGGTGTTTCGACTAGAAGTCTTTCTCAGTGTCTCTGGTTAAAACGTTTGTCATTAAATTAGAAGATTTCTTTTAGTACCTCTAAACTAGGAGACACACACAAACACACACTACTGACAGATACAGTGCGAGTGCCTCTGGAGGAGTCTAGCGCCCCCACTGCGAACACGCTGTTACTGCATCTCTCTATCCCCCCCCCCCCCCCCTCTCTGATTGAAGGATACAGTGTGAGTGCCTCTCCGGATGCCTCCACTAGCGCCCCCACTGCATCTCTCTATTCCCCCCCCCCACTCCTCCTCTCTGATTGAAGGATACACTGAGTGCCTCTCCGGATGCCTCCACTAGCGCCCCCACTGCATCTCTCTATCCCCCCACCCCACTCCTCCTCTCTGATTGAAGGATACAGTGTGAGTGCCTCTCCGGATGCCTCCACTAGCGCCCCCACTGCGAACACGCTGTTACTGCGCACCTCGTCGTCCTCGTCCCGGACTCCTCCCATCAGGACGGGGAGGAGCTTGCTGGCAAAGCGGGAGACCACGCCCGCTGACTCTGCCACGCCCCCTGTGCCCATGGCCACGCCCCCCAGCGCCTGCAGCGTCTCCGCGATGGTCCCGATAGAGAAGGAGCGATCGGCCACCGTGCACGAGGACTTCTGAGAGAGAGACAGAGGAGGGGAGAGAGTGAAGAACAGTGAAACTCACACACACACACAGACACAGACAGACACACTCACAGACACTCACACACACAGACACACACTCACTCACTCACACACACACACACACACTCACACAGGCTCACAGACAGACAGACGTACACAGACAGACACACACACAGACAGACACACTCACACACACAGACAGACTCACACAGACAGGCTCACAGACAGACAGACGTACACAGACAGACACACTCACACACACAGACAGACACTCTCTCACACACACACACACACAGACAGGCTCACAGACAGACACAGACAGACAGACGCACACAGACAAACACATACAGACAGACACTCACACACACACAGACCGACAGACTCACACACACACACACACAGACAGACAGACTCACACAGACTCATACACACAGACAGACAGACTCACACACACACAGACAGACAGACTCACACAGACAGACAGACAGACAGACTCACACACACACAGACAGACAGACAGACTCACACACAGACAGACACACACACTCACACACACATAGACAGACACACACACTCACACACACAGACAGACACACACACTCACACACACATAGACAGACACACACACTCACACACACACAGACTCATACACACACAGACAGACAGACACACACACTCACACACACATAGACAGACACATTCTCACACTCACTCTGGGACTTACAGTCTTGACAAGCAGCAGTGGCAGGAAGCCAGCGAAGTACGGAGCAAACTCCTGAGGCCCCGCGGCCAGAGCCAGCAGAGGAATTCCCTCACCAGCATACTCCTGCAGCATCGAGTCAAATTCTGCCTGGAGAGAGAAAGCAGGCGTCAACAGGGCTGTGTTCAGAGGAATCCCCTCACCAGCCTACTCCTGCAGCATCGAGTCAAACTCCGCCTGGGGAGAGAACGCAGGCGTCAACAGGGCTGTGTTCAGAGGAATCCCCTCACCAGCCTACTCCTGCAGCATCGAGTCAAACTCCGCCTGGGGAGAGAACGCAGGCGTCAACAGGGCTGTGTTCAGAGGAATCCCCCTCACCAGCCTACTCCTGCAGCATCGAGTCAAACTCCGCCTGGGGAGAGAACGCAGGCGTCAACAGGGCTGTGTTCAGAGGAATCCCCTCACCAGCCTACTCCTGCAGCATCGAGTCAAACTCCGCCTGGGGAGAGAACGCAGGCGTCAACAGGGCTGTGTTCAGAGGAATCCCCCTCACCAGCCTACTCCTGCAGCATCGAGTCAAACTCCGCCTGGGGAGAGAACGCAGGCGTCAACAGGGCTGTGTTCAGAGGAATCCCCTCACCAGCCTACTCCTGCAGCATCGAGTCAAACTCCGCCTGGGGAGAGAACGCAGGCGTCAACAGGGCTGTGTTCAGAGGAATCCCCTCACCAGCCTACTCCTGCAGCATCGAGTCAAACTCCGCCTGGGGAGAGAACGCAGGCGTCAACAGGGCTGTGTTCAGAGGAATCCCCCTCACCAGCCTACTCCTGCAGCATCGAGTCAAACTCCGCCTGGGGAGAGAACGCAGGCGTCAACAGGGCTGTGTTCAGAGGAATCCCCTCACCAGCCTACTCCTGCAGCATCGAGTCAAACTCCACCTGGGGAGAGAACGCAGGCGTCAACAGGGCTGTGTTCAGAGGAATCCCCTCACCAGCCTACTCCTGCAGCATCGAGTCAAACTCCGCCTGGGGAGAGAACGCAGGCGTCAACAGGGCTGTGTTCAGAGGAATCCCCCTCACCAGCCTACTCCTGCAGCATCGAGTCAAACTCCGCCTGGGGAGAGAACGCAGGCGTCAACAGGGCTGTGTTCAGAGGAATCCCCTCACCAGCCTACTCCTGCAGCATCGAGTCAAACTCCGCCTGGGGAGAGAACGCAGGCGTCAACAGGGCTGTGTTCAGAGGAATCCCCCTCACCAGCCTACTCCTGCAGCATCGAGTCAAACTCCGCCTGGGGAGAGAACGCAGGCGTCAACAGGGCTGTGTTCAGAGGAATCCCCCTCACCAGCCTACTCCTGCAGCATCGAGTCAAACTCCGCCTGGGGAGAGAACGCAGGCGTCAACAGGGCTGTGTTCAGAGGAATCCCCCTCACCAGCCTACTCCTGCAGCATCGAGTCAAACTCCGCCTGGGGAGAGAACGCAGGCGTCAACAGGGCTGTGTTCAGAGGAATCCCCTCACCAGCCTACTCCTGCAGCATCGAGTCAAACTCCGCCTGGGGAGAGAACGCAGGCGTCAACAGGGCTGTGTTCAGAGGAATCCCCCTCACCAGCCTACTCCTGCAGCATCGAGTCAAACTCCACCTGGGGAGAGGCGGAGCAGGCAGCATTCACGCCCTGTCAGACAGTTTAGTTGTTTTTTTTTTCCCTCTGTTAAACAGAAACCGTTTGACAATGAATACTATAAAATCACACATTAAATGTCACTGCAAAAAGTGATCTCTCTATAGGAGTTAAGCTTTTAAACGTTCTGTTTTAAGTTGTGTGTGTTTGTATTCCTGGAGCCTTGCACGCTGCTTTTTAGGAAGGAAATTGTGCACGTTTCTTTAGCTTAGATTGCTAAAAGGGGATTGATTTGTGTAATATTGGGTTAGAGTGAACTCAGTAATTCAGTGCTTACTATATTACCCCACGTTAAGATGCATTTTCATTGAATGAGAGTGATACTGGTAACAAGGTTATTGGACAGTGATTTGTTGTATTGTTATTATCATTAGTTTTGGTGGATTATTATTATTACTATTATTATTATTTTGTGTGATATTCACTTGGTTTGGAGTATTATTTATTATTTGTTTATTTAGCAGATGCCTTTATCCAAGGTGACTTACAGAGACTAGGGTGTGTGAACTATGCATCATATGCAGAGTCACTTACAACAACGTCTCACCCCGAAAGACGGAGCACAAGGAGGTTAAGTGACTTGCTCAGGGTCACACAGTGAGTCAGTGGCTGAAGTGGGATTTGAACCGGGGTCCTCGTGGTTACAAGCCCTTTTCTTTAACCACTGGACCATACAGCCTCCTGATTGTTAATTGTTTAATTGTGTACTGCAGTAATTACTTGTATTACCACTACTGTCCTGATTCTATGAGCTACCTGTTTAATGGTGCAATTATCTATATGAAATTCAATCTGTAACTACTTCATTGATGCCAATTGTATTTGCACTGAATTCAATTTCTAATTATCCCATTGCTGTTAGTTTACCTGTATTGAAACTTGATCTTGGATTATTTCATTGATGTTAATTGTACTCATGTTACTGCTATTGTGAGTTCTGTATTTTAATCATGTATGTCATCTTTTTAATAGAAGCCGTGTTTTGTCATGCTTTTAATTCTGGGTTGTCGTTTCCTGTCTTTGCCTAGTATAATGTTTTAATTGCCCTATTATTATTCATTTCTTAGCCGACGGCTTTATCCAGGGCAAGATTTTTTTACTAAGTACCTACACCGTTTCAACAAGGTGTAAATGTTAAAAGAAAAGTCATGCTCTGGTAACCCAGCTGAAAGAGCATTGCAGTACTCCAGTCTAGGGGAGACAAAAGCATGAATTAGCTCCTCAATCAGACAATGAAAGACAAGACCACGTGCAGTCTGTGCCGAGGTTCAAGTGAATGATTGATTAGCAATCGAGTCTCGGCACAGCTCTGTAAGAATAATAATAATCTTTATTTTTATTTTTATATAGTGCCTTTCATAGTGGACCACCATCACAAAGCGCTTTACAAGATCCGAGACTAGGATGTGTGAACTATGCATCAGCTGCAAAGTCACTTACAGCAACGGGAGAGAGAGGAGAATTAAGAATCAAAAATAACAATTATTATTTATTTCTTAGCAGACGCCCTTACCCAGGGCGACTTACAGTTGTTACAAGATATCACATTATTTTTTACATACAATTCCCCATTTATACAGTTGGGTTTTTACTGGAGCAATCTAGGTAAAGAACCTTGCTCAAGGGTACAGCAGCAGTGTCCCCCACCTGGGATTGAACCCACGACCCTCCGGTCAAGAGTCCAGAGCCCTAACCACTACTCCACACTGCTGCATAACTAACCTGTGCATTCTGTGTGATCTGGTAAATTAAAACTTCTGAAGGTGTACTACTGTCTCTCTAAAGACCCCCCACCTGCTACAGTATGAAACATAAAAGTTTTTATTTCGAAAACTGAGCACCGAGTAGGCTAACGCACCGCCCCTTTAAGAAAATAAACCAACCACAGTTGAAAGGTCATGGCACAGAGGCAGAGGGTGTCCAAGAAACAGGTTTCATAAAGATAGACAAAAAATGAAAAAAACAGAACTACAGTTTGCAAAAAGACGTTCAAGTTTTTCCTTGAGCTGTTACGTTTTGAAGAAAATGAGCATTTATTTAAAAACACACAAGGGTGGGACCAGGGGAATAAATGTTAGAAAGATACATCATGGTGCCCTGCAGTGTGCAAGTAAAAAGTTGCAAGTAATAACTAATCATTATTTCATAAAGGTTGCAACCCTACTTTTTGGGTTCAAATATAAACTGTGAAACTGTTGAGATTTTTGAATCCCAATTGGAACTTGTATGAACTGGAAAGCATAATTTTGAAACACTGTTTTCTTTTTTATTTTTGACACGTTACAAGAAATCTATGAGACTGGTGGCTCTTTCTCTTCCTTTTCTTAGGCAGGAGGGGAGGGGGAAGGAGAAGATGAGCAGGACGGGGAAGGGGCAGTTGAGCCACGGGCTTGGCGTGCGGAGCACAAGGCCGCTGAGGGCCTAACCAACAACCACGGCTGAGTTTTCACTAAAACACGTCAAATAAAAATTGGGTCAGTGAAAGGAAAAACGACAACGTTTTGAGTCTCTTTTACGACCTCGGGAAGCTGGCGCGGTCATGGGCACTGCGTGGAGCTTTGCAATATCGATTCAGGTCAGACAGTATCGAAGGGTTAATACCCATGAGGTAATGGTTATATTTCATACTTGAAGAGGCACAAGTAAATGTTAGGAACGTCCACGGCTGAAAATTCAAGTCTGATGACTCTGACATCTCCACGGCTTTACAGGAGAACACAACGCTGTTGTTGAATCAGATTTTAGCAAAACTACTTAATAGTCTGCCTTCCTTGTTGTCTTACTGCTGTAAGAGTGCCTTCTCTGCCCAAACCGCAAAAGAGATTAATTGTTCTTAAAAAAAACTGTTGCCAACTAAACTGAAGCACAAGACGAAACAACTGAACTGGAAAATGACTGTGCTTTCTCTTTTTAGGTGAATTCAAATTAAAAATAAAAACTTACAAAAAAAAAAAATATATATATATATAGTTATTTTACACTTCGTACAATTATAATACAGTTCTGGCCAAAAGTTAAGCATTCCCCTATAGAATTCACTAATTTTGCTTTATAGTCAAATGAAACCTGCTTTCTATAAACGGAAAAATAACCAAAAATGAAAAAAAGTGACATTTTGAAATCTAACGTGAAATACTACAGCAAGCACTCGGATATCTGTTACCCAGATACACGTCAGTCGCTCTTAACCGCCCTTGTACTAAGAATAAAATCAATCCCTGTTATATATATATATATATATATATATATATATATATATATATATATATATATATATATATATATATATACACATAACAAGTTAATGCACTTACCCGTTTTTTAATCTGTGATCTTTAGTTGCTTTTGTGTATTTTCATTTGCAAGTGAACTGTGACATTAGGGCCTGCAATTTTGAAGACTGACTTTGAATACTGTTTTAATTCTGGAAACTTTTTCTTTTTTTGCTGAACTGCATTGCCTTTTACGTTGTACGCAGTTCTGTGTATGGGTAATATTTTGATTTCATTTACTGCTACAATACGTACCGGATTTAAAAGTATTGACTGTATTACAGTTAACACGTCGTCCTTTTAGTTTTGGCAAGTGAGATTTTCAGAACCATATCGTTCTGAATTAAAATACTACTTCTGTTAAAAATATAGTACTCTACCAACAAAACCAGTACAGTACATCAAATTGAAGCCTACTTATTTTAAAACACAGTTCTTTCAGATATGTGTTTTTGATATTGTATCTTTTTTGTGTTCCCTGAAAAACGGACAAGGGTTTGAACGGGCCAAAATGAAATAATCATACATGCGTCACACGTGTTTAACTGTCACTGAAGTCATAGGGTCGGATATGTGAGTGCTGACTGAGTTCTGGTAGAGTCTTTTGCAATATCATTTTGTTGTCTATTTGATTACACGATGTTAAATAAAATATCTAAAATGATGTTCATCTAGTTTTGTGATGTATGCTAATACCCACAGTGAGTGGGAGAAGTGACAGGCTCTCAAGAGCCTGGAGTTAGCTCAGTAAGAAGACAGGTGAAAGCTTTGAGTCTGCAGATTAACACAAATCAACACAGAATTAAGCAGAGCATTGTATCATAGTTTTTACCGGTAATCATTTTTTATCAGCTGGCAAAAGCTGTTTCACTAAAACAACCTTTGTAACGCTGGTAGTTTCTGTGTTTGTTTCTGTCAAGGGTAAGTTTCCAAACACAAATACAGCTGAGTCGGATTTGCTTAAGAAAAAGTTGCCACTATACAAATATTTAAGGGCGTCCCTTAATAATGTTGCATATCTCTATCAAATGAACGATTTTATTATTGATCACAACCTTGATATGCTATATTGAAACATGGCTCAGTGGCGGTGTTTACATGCAAGTTTTAATCGCGTTACTATGCACACTACTATGCATATGCACACACACTTGGCATGTCGGGCTAAGTGTGTGTGCATATGCGATATGTTTTGTTTTTCACATATTATTCTTAGGATTCACATGTAAAACAAAAGCTGTGAAGCAATTAATAACTGTTCTTTAAATTAAAGTTGGTTTGAACGCTGCAGCTGCTGATCCAGGAGCATCGTCTGATGCGCCTGGAGTACAGAAAGATGTACCGTCTGATTGCACGCACCGCTGCCAGGCAGGGTGTTTCATTTACATCTAAACACAATGGAGTTGGAACATGTTGATACATATTTAGACACAGTGCTTCACTTTTGAATCGGGCGCTTAAGATGCTTACACAAGATAAGAACATAAGAAAGTTTCCAAACGAGAGGAGGCCCCATTCGGCCCGTCTTGCTCGTTTGGTTGTTAGTAGCTTATTGATCCCAGAATCTCATCAAGCAGCTTCTTGAAGGATCCCAGGGTGTCGGCTTCAACAACATTACTGGGGAGTTGGTTCCAGACCCTCACAATTCTCTGTGTAAAAAAGTGCCTCCTATTTTCTGTTCTGAATGCCCCTTTATCTAATCTTTTTTCAAGTCAAAGAAGTCCCCCGGGTCGACATTGTCTATACCTTTTAGGATTTTGAATGTTTGAATCAGATCGCCGCGTAGTCGTCTTTGTTCAAGACTGAATAGATTCAATTCTTTTAGCCTGTCTGCATACGACATGCCTTTTAAACCCGGGATAATTCTGGTTGCTCTTCTTTGCACTCTTTCTAGAGCAGCAATATCCTTTTTGTAACATGCGGCGAAAGAAAAGATGGTAGAGTAGAAGGCAGATGGAGGGCTACAGAATTAATTCTGGCATCTGGAAACAGCACAGGCTGGAGTACAGGAATGCTTTGAGAGAAGACTGACACTCTCATTTCTCAAAACTTATCAATGCAACCAGCGATAACCCCAGGGGCCTCTTTTCACTATTGATAAATGAGTTAACCCATCCTCGATTGCAGCCCCTCATATCAAAGCCACACCAGCTAACTGTGAGGCACTGCTGAATTATTTTGAAAGTAAAATAACTAATATTAGGGATTATATTTTTCATGGTGGCTCCGATCTTAATGTGCCAAACAGACCAATGACTTACTTTATGGAATCCCGCATTACAATGCAAGATCTAAGTAAGTCAGTGATACAGAGGAAAGAAAATCCTCCAAAAAGGCATGTTTAGTGAGCCATGTTAGAAATGATTAATGGATCTTTGTCAACTGGAACAGTAACAACTGCTTTTAAAACTGCCGTGGATAAGGGCAAGTGAAAAAAATGGAATTGAGATCTGGGACGGGAAGCCCCACACATGTGTACTTTATATGTAAGTGTGCAGTGGTGCATGGAGTGTGGGTGGTGTAGCACACAGATTTAAAATGCATATTTGTATTTAGTCACTTCATGTGCCAACTGAAGTGGGTATTTGTATGGGGGCACAGGGAGTGCACAATTAATTCACATGCAGACTGTGCATGCTCAAATTGAATATTTTAGCAAGCAATCGAGCCAGGCACAGCTGTATAAAAGAGGCACACATCTTTCACTCGTCGTTGAGTGTTCAGAGGTGGAACGAGACAGCAAGAACTAAAACTAAAATAATATAACTATTGCTGTGCGTGCCGGCTTTACACCAGCGTGATACTGGTTGGATTTAGTGCTCGCTTTGTTTTGTCTGTTTGTTTTGGCCAACGTGCCAATTACTTTTGTGTGCAAGTGTTTTGGGTTTGTTTAAGCCTTTTATTTATAATAAAGCGACGCAACAGCGCATTCGCTCACCAAACTGTGTCCTGTGACATCACCACAAAGCCATCTGGTCACAAGATGCTAGAGTTTTGAGCAATTTTAAACCTCCAAGTTATCATTTATTGTTAAGATCTTGGTGAAGGTAGTGGCCAATCAACTTAATATGTTTCTTGATAACGGTAAAGTTTCAAAATCGGGTTTTCGACCTGCTCATAGTTAGAGTTGTAAATTACTTGTTGGTAAATGCAGACTCAGATCTAATAAAACCAGAATGGAAACAGACCTAAAGTGTAGCAGTTGATACTGTTGATCATACCATTTTAGTGGATCGTCTTAAAAACTGGGTCGGGTTATCTGGAATTGTACTAAACCGGTTTAAATCATATCTTAGTAATAGACAGAATTGTGTTTCCTTGGGAGATCCAGCATCAGGATTATCTGCAATAACTGTGGCGTTCCCCAGGGTTAAATTCTTGGTCCCATATTATTCTCTTTATACATGCTACTGCTGGGGGAGACTGTGGTGGAAGTTTTAATATCACTCCCTTAGTTAGAGACTCAGTAAAACAGACAAAATTGATTAAATAAATTTAATGATTTGCAAACCAGAGAACGCTCTCAGCACACGTGGTGCTAGACAAACATCGAGCAGAGTTCCGACTGCGCAGAGCCTGTAAACGTAATATATACCTCGCAACCTACAGTTATTGCGAGCCAATCACAGAAGCTTAACTCATATACAACAAAAACAACTTCGTCCTACATGCAAGCAGGCTGTCTCAACACCTGTAGTCAGTCAGACTAGACATGTAGTTTATCTTGTGTCCTGTTTACCAACTTCTTCTATTGGTTACTGGTTTGTTGAGTCAGTTGCTATGGGACGTTGGTCCTTTACAAACATACTGATTGGTCCTTACATGGCTGATGCAACATCAGCTGAATATGCAAGCTCCCCCAAGTCTAGTCAGCTGAAACCACAAACACATCTTTACATTTTATTTCTATATAATATTTATAATACTTTTTAAAGTCAAAACACATATTACTTGATAACTCTTTTTCTGCTTATCGTATTGGCACCTCAGACATAAGAGTTTAAACAGAAAGCAAAGAGTAATTTTCCCAAGACAAGACATTTCGTAAACATAGTGTACATATTCACAGTTATGCTGATGACAGCTGGGGATACCTCTGCGGTCTCTGACTTAAATGAGTGTCTGAATGATATAAAAATCTGGCGGTCTCCTTTTTTTTGCAGTTAAACTCAGATAAGACAGAAGTTTTGATTTTGGGGTTCTCAGCAACAACTGGAATTTGCCAGTTCTCTAAAAACAGAACTGAGAAGTTGAACTTCAAACCCCAAATCAGAGGCCAGGCATGTGGGATTCAGACGATTAGGTCTTATATTGCCTGATTCAGGAGCTAATTCATGCTTTTGTCTCCTCTAGACTCATGTACTGCAATGCTCTTTCTGCTGGGTTACCAGAGCATGCCTTTTTTTAATGGTTACACCTTGTTCAAACGGTGCAGGTACAAAAAATAGGTGCAGGTAAAAAACTAAAGACAACATATAACGGGGACATCAGACCCAGAAAACAAACACAAACACTGCGGATGACTGGTGAGTGAATGCTCTGTGGCACTTTCATTAAATAAACAAAATAAAAAGGTTTGACAAAAACAAATAAAAGGTTGAACCCTAAACAAATCATGAACACAAAACTACCAACTAAACAAACAGGGAGCAAACAGACAAAAAGTATCGCAATTTGTACTGTGGAGGCAGCAGTGTGGAGTAGTGGTTAGGGCTCTGGACTCTTGACCGGAGGGTCGTGGGTTCAATCCCAGGTGGGGGACACTGCTGCTGTACCCTTGAGCAAGGTACTTTACCTAGATTGCTCCAGTAAAAACCCAATTGTATAAACGGGTAATTGTATGTAAAAATAATGTGATATCTTGTAAAAATTGTAAGTCGCCCTGGATAAGGGCGTCTGCTAAGAAATAAATAATAATTGTTATTTTTGATTCTTAATTCTCCTCTCTCTCCCGTTGCTGTAAGTGACTTTGCAGCTGATGCATAGTTCACACATCCTAGTCTCGGATCTTGTAAAGCGCTTTGTGATGGTGGTCCACTATGAAAGGCACTATATAAAAATAAAAATAAAGATTATTATTATTATTCTTACAGAGCTGTGCCGAGACTCGATTGCTAATCAATCATTCACTTGAACCTCGGCACAGACTGCACGTGGTCTTGTCTTTCATTGTCTGATTGAGGAGCTAATTCATGCTTTTGTCTCCTCTAGACTGGAGTACTGCAATGCTCTTTCAGCTGGGTTACCAGAGCATGACTTTTTTTTTTAACAGTTACACCTTGTTCAAACGGTGTAGGTACTTAGTAAAAAAAACTAAAGGCACTACATAACTATGTCACGATAGCTTGTGGTGGTGACATCAGACCCAGAAGACAAACACAAACACTGCGGATGACTGGAGAATTCTTCTGCTCACATAATTAACTCTTGACTACTGCATACAAAGTATTTAAACTGCAAAATCAAACGTCAATCCATGTTTGTCGAATCACTGTTTTTTAAGCGAAAGAAAGTATGCTTATTAAACGTTTAATATTCTCATGAGTCATTTTAAAACACTGTTTTGATTGTTTAGATGATAAACAGCCATGTAAAATTAAAAGTAGTATTAAATGATATAAATAAACCATAATGAGAGCTCATTTTAAAAAAAAAAATTACAATTTAGATTTGGAAACATACAAATCACTGTATGTTGTATTTGTTTTTGCAAGGCTTGCTGCTGTGGTATTTAGAATTACGCACACATAAGTGACTTTGACAAGCCCTGTATTTTCAAAATGTGATTTCGCAATTTGATTACATCACTTTACTCAAAGAATGAAGAAACTGTCTGTTCTTTTGTGTTTCCTTCTTTGCCTGTTTGGTATCTTCCATTTCGCAATTTGAGCAAAATTATTGAGCAAAATAACCGTTTTGATTACGTTCTTTGATCATTTGTAAATGCTCAAACCGCAAAATGGTTATTTTTAAATCAGTGATTGACTCCGAGTGTAATATATATACTGGATTTTTTTTTTTTCTTATAAATTTGGAATCGACAATTATTTTTCTTATTTTCTACCCAATTTGGTAAGCCCAATTATTATTTATTTCAACCCGGCTCACCGCTGCCACCCCCTCGCTGACTTGGGAGGGGCAAAGACGAACACACGCGTCCTCCAAAACGTGCGCGACATATATACTGGATTCTGCCGAGTCAACGCCCCGGTTTGAACGATCACCCCCCTCCAAATTATCACCACTAATCTCAGTTTTTTAATAACCATGTGCAAATAATGTCTGAGGGGAAATATCACAGCTCACGTGAATAGAAAAAGTAGTTGCTCTGTGCATTAATAATTCAGATACAGATTCCGCAGGCTGACTGATTACGCTTTCCTGTTAAACTACAATCCATATTTTTGATTATTATTTTTTTTATTTTTTAGACACTGCAAGAGCTTGTAACTCTGCAATTTCATACTTGGAGATTATGTAAAGCCCTTTATTTTAGTTGACCAAAAATTTCACGTGTTGATATATTTTTTAAATGTAGCGAATTTTATTTTGAGCGTTTTTCACCTACTAATGTGTTTTTTCTGAAGTGCTTTTGTACTGCACAGTGTAGCTTTGAAGATTAATGTTTATTTTGAGTGGTTCATCCAGTTAAAAAGCTGTCATTGGGAGTGCAGGAGTCGTCACACAGCTTGGACGCCACAGATTCGTATCCGAGCTGTTATAACATTTCATTATATAAGAGAAGGCTGTGTGGTCCAGTGGTTAAAGAAAAGGGCTTGTAACCAGGAGGTCCCCGGTTCAAATCCCACCTCAGCCACTGACTCATTGTGTGACCCTGAACAAGTCACTTCACCTCCTTGTGCTCCGTCTTTTGGGTGAGACGTAGTTGTAAGTGACTCTGCAGCTGATGCATAGTTCACACATCCTAGTCCCTGTAAGTCACCTTGGAAAAAGGCGTCTACTAAATAAACAACTAATAATAATAACATTTTATAACTTGAACTGTTTAAGAGCTGAAAACAATTAAAAAGGTCTAATTAAGCAAATGATCAGTTCAATTAAAAGGGCAGCAGTGTGGAGTAGTGGTTAGGGCTCTGGACTCTTGATCGGAGGGTTGTGGGTTCAATCCCCAGTGGAGGACACTGCTGTTGTACCCTTGAGCAAGGTACTTTACCTAGATTGCTCCAGTAAAAACCCAACTGTATAAATGGGTAATTGTATGTAAAATAATGTGATATCTGTATAATGTGAAATAATGTATAATGTGATATCTTGTAACAATTGTAAGTCGCCCTGGATAAGGGCGTCTGCTAAGAAATAAATAATAATAATAATAATAATAATAGTTAAGTAATTGAGAGCTCAGATGGAATTGAAACCAGCAGACACAGGGGGGTCCCCAGGACTGGAATTAAAAACCACTGGTCTAAACCTCGGAGGGCTACATTGTGTCCTGCTAACAAAACACAGTCTACAAAAAACACAGGTGTGTTCCTGTGGCAATGTGCCCCGCCCCTGTGTGCATGTGTGTGTTATATGTTGTATGTTGCGTGTGTTAATGTTGGTGTATAGAGATTGGTACACGGGATATAAACCGGTCTGTGTTTCACGTGTATTTAAAAATGTAGATTTGTATTTAGGCACGAGCAGGGCACAAATCACTTCACGTGCTGGTTAAATGTAATATGTGAGCACGGGGTTGCACGTAATTCATTCACGTGCTGGGATTCAAGTGAATAATTAATTAGTAATTGAATCCCAGCACAACAGTATATATAGACACATTTTCATTCACTCGGGGTTGTGTGTTCGGTGAGTGGAGAACGTGATTGGAGACGGAGGTAATTGTAAAAGTAAATAAGAAAAATAGAAGCTCACCGTGTTTGTCTGTGTAGTACGTTTTGTTTGTCTTTTTATTTTGGCGTATAGTGCCGTGTCCTGTTTTGTGTTTAAAACCTTTTATTTTCTGTTCTGTTTATTTATTAAATGCTGAGCGAAAGCATTCGCTCAGCTCCACCAAACTCTACCTCTCGTTTTTGTTTATTTATTTCCTGGCTCTGGTCTGACGCCACCCACTCCGGCCGTCTTTGTGACAGTTCCCCAGTTAGGTAATTGATGCTAATTGCAGTGGCCACATACATAAAAGCAAGTGGTAATCCTTTGTCTGGTGGAAGGTGTTTGAGGTGATGAGTTGTTAAACGGCTTGTTGCGTGTATGCTTCATGCGGAGACATGTGATAACTTTTGCCAGCTGGAAAAGCCCTGTGTACACAAAAACAAACTATACAGCGTCTGCAGACCAGCTGTTTTTAGGAATTCAACAGCAGTTTCCCTCAGCGGCTTCACAATTTGATCTCTGGACAAAACTGTTCCATCACCCTACAGAATGAACTCCCTCAGCTTCATAGAGTCCAATGAAAGCTGCTGAATAATGTTCCCTTGTTAACATATTGAATTGCACACCCTCTATATAGAATGAACTCCCTCAGCTTCATAGTCCAATGAAAGCTGCTGAATAATGTTCCCTTGTTAACATATTGAATTGCACACCCTCTATATAGAATGAACTCCCTCAGCTTCATAGAGTCCAATGAAAGCTGCTGAATAATGTTCCCTTGTTAACATATTGAATTCCACACCCTCTATATAGAATGAACTCACTCAGCTTCATAGAGTCCAATGAAAGCTGCTGAATAATGTTCCCTTGTTAACATATTGAATTGCACACCCTCTATATAGAATGAACTCCCTCAGCTTCATAGTCCAATGAAAGCTGCTGAATAATGTTCCCTTGTTAACATATTGAATTGCACACCCTCTATATAGAATGAACTCCCTCAGCTTCATAGAGTCCAATGAAAGCTGCTGAATAATGTTCCCTTGTTAACATATTGAATTGCACCCCCTCTATATAGAATGAACTCCCTCAGCTTCAGAGTCCAATGAAAGCTGCTGAATAATGTTCTTGTTAACATATTGAATTGCACACCCTCTATATAGAATGAACTCCCTCAGCTTCATAGAGTCCAATGAAAGCTGCTGAATAATGTTCCCTTGTTAACATATTGAATTGCACACCCTCTATATAGAATGAACTCCCTCAGCTTCATAGTCCAATGAAAGCTGCTGAATAATGTTCCCTTGTTAACACATTGAATTGCACCCCCTCTATATAGAATGAACTCCCTCAGCTTCAGAGTCCAATGAAAGCTGCTGAATAATGTTCTTGTTAACATATTGAATTGCACACCCTCTATATAGAATTAACTCCCTCAGCTTCATAGAGTCCAATGAAAGCTGCTGAATAATGTTCCCTTGTTAACATATTGAATTGCACCCCCTCTATATAGAATGAACTCCCTCAGCTTCATAGAGTCCAATGAAAGCTGCTGAATAATGTTCCCTTGTTAACATATTGAATTGCACACCCTCTATATAGAATGAACTCCCTCAGCTTCATAGAGTCCAATGAAAGCTGCTGAATAATGTTCCCTTGTTAACATATTGAATTGCACCCCCTCTATATAGAATGAACTCCCTCAGCTTCAGAGTCCAATGAAAGCTGCTGAATAATGTTCTTGTTAACATATTGAATTGCACACCCTCTATATAGAATGAACTCCCTCAGCTTCATAGAGTCCAATGAAAGCTGCTGAATAATGTTCCCTTGTTAACATATTGAATTGCACACCCTCTATATAGAATGAACTCCCTCAGCTTCATAGTCCAATGAAAGCTGCTGAATAATGTTCCCTTGTTAACACATTGAATTGCACCCCCTCTATATAGAATGAACTCCCTCAGCTTCAGAGTCCAATGAAAGCTGCTGAATAATGTTCTTGTTAACATATTGAATTGCACACCCTCTATATAGAATGAACTCCCTCAGCTTCATAGAGTCCAATGAAAGCTGCTGAATAATGTTCCCTTGTTAACATATTGAATTGCACCCCCTCTATATAGAATGAACTCCCTCAGCTTCATAGAGTCCAATGAAAGCTGCTGAATAATGTTCCCTTGTTAACATATTGAATTGCACGCCACTTTGTAGTTTTCCAGATACTTAACATTGAAAAAAACTGACTAGAAAAATGTGACATTTCTGAAATCTAACATGAAATAGTACTGGACTGCTATTATGGCTTCCGGTAGACTTTTTGCGATATCATTTTGTAGTTTCTTTGATTACATGATGTTAAATAATATAATAAATTATGTTCAGATAGTTGTTTTTATTATTTATTTTTGCTCACTCATTGTGCGACCCTGAGCAAGTCACTGAACCTCCTTGTGCTCCGTCCTTCGGATGAGACGTCAAACAAACAAGCTCCTATTGGAAGTGACTCTACAGCAGCAGCAGCAGCAGCAGTTGTTGATGATGCAGAGTTCACCCCCCCTAGTCTCTGTAAGTCGCTCTGGATAAAAGCGTCCGCTAAATGATTAATTAATAGTACTTCCAAAGCTATCCCATTCTAAAACATTTACATGCTTTTTATTTTTTTGCTCTTTACACAATCCGACTTGTTCTTTGGTAGCGGATTCGACTGCAATTATTATTTATTTATTTATTTGTTTGTTTATTTATTTTTTAAATACTGACAGCCTTCATCGTTCAGGTAGTGTTTTTTTTTTAATTTATTTTTTAAAGTAAATAGATCAGCTGCTGTTCACACAAACTTGTTTTTCCAGGTGGTAACAGGCCAGGCTGTGTAAATGTAATTTCAGTCAGCATGGAGAATGTACACTGTTCTGAAAAGGTAGATAGGAGACACACCCAAGGGTGTGTGGAGAGGGAGAGAGAGTCAATAAAAGAAGGCAAAGAACAGACACAAAGTCCCAATTCGAGAGAGAGAGAGAGAGAGAGACTTGGACAATGCAAAGGTGTTGATTTTTATTTGAAATATACCTGCAGAAAAAGGTAAGTGGACACATTTTTTTCAAATTGGGAGTTTTGTGTGTGTTGCACACTGTGCTTGTCCAGATGCGCTCCCCACAAGCTCTGTCAGTCTATGAAGGCTTGCTCAAAAACTAGAGCTTCAGCCCAACTTACAGCTGCAGCCAGAAGCGCAATCAAACCCCATTCATTTCTTAAGACACTGCTAAATTAGATGGAAAAATTGTACAATCGTATTTCTATCTAAAAACAATATGGATTTTTAAAGCTTCAAGCAAATGTATTTGTTTTGTGTGCATCTGTAATAAACTTTATACCTTGGGTAGTCACAGTAATTTTTATGGATTTATAGTGTTGATGTTGACTCAGCACAGCGAGGCTCTGCCCAGCACAGAGCGGGCAATGCCAGCGCACTAGATTACAACTTCATATAGACCCCACTGTGTTGGGTAGCTGCTGTAGTTCTGTGCAGGGTTTTATATCAGTGTTATACAGTGTGGTCGCGCCAGCATTGCCCTGTGTACAGCACAGCACAGCGAGGCTCTGCCCAGCACACAGCGGGCAATGCCAGCGCACTAGATTACAACTTCATATAGACCCCACTGTGTTGGGTAGCTGCTGTAGTTCTGTGCAGGGTTTTATATCAGTGTTATACAGTGTGGTCGCGCCAGCATTGCCCTGTGTACAGCACAGCACAGCGAGGCTCTGCCCAGCACACAGCGGGCAATGCCAGCGCACTAGATTACAACTTCATATAGACCCCACTGTGCTGGGTAGCTGCTGTAGTTCTGTGCAGGGTTTTATATCAGTGTTATACAGTGTGGTCACGCCAGCATTGCCCTGTGTACAGCACAGCACAGCGAGGCTCTGCCCAGCACACAGCGGGCAATGCCAGCCTAAGACACTATAACAGGTATATTGACACCCTCTCTGATATTTACAAATGCAAACACTATTTAAAACCTGAACTTGGTTTGTTGGAGACAGCAACTGTAGTGCTACCCTACATTGTGAAGTATAAACTTCAAAATACTGTTGGTTCTAAAATGGATAAATACAAAGTTATATTTATATTGAACTTCAGAAAGGCTCCTGCAGGTGGATACAGGGAAACAAAAATGATGGAAGCCATTAAATGGGTATTTTGACGTATTGGTACAATAAATGATTGCACTGAACGTAAAAGTAATTCATTAAATATTTGGATAATGTATTTATTTTGCAATAAATGTCACTGTGACTTATTTATTTTTTATTCTCTTTTTGAAAAGGTGTCTTAATATCCCCTTCGGTCACGATTTTTTATTTATAGAAATTGAAATTTAAAAAAAACAGTTTGAGATATGTTGTGCTTTTGGTATTTTCTGAATATCCCCGTAATTTAATTTTTAGAAAACTTTAAAGAACACTTTGTGTGAAGTGTACCACATCCTAATTAAAAACATGTTAAAAAAACAAACAACACAAAACGCTGGATTATCATTATTTCACGATCAATCAGAGTTGTTCTTATAAATCATATTTAGGTCGGTGGTTTCAATTTCATTATGTTTGTGTAAGGAGGCTGTGTGGTCCAGTGGTTAAAGAAAAGGGCTTGTAACCAGGAGGTCCCCGGTTCAAATCCCACCTCAGCCACTGACTCACTGTGTGACCCTGAACAAGTCACTTAACCTCCTTGTGCTCCGTCTTTCGGGTGAGACGAAGTTGTAAGTGACTCTGCAGCTGACGCATAGCTCACACACCCTAGTCTCTGTAAGTCGCCTAGGATAAAGGCGTATGCTAAATAAACTAATAATAATAAAATACCTCTGATGTGAGGGCAGTTTATGAAGCCGTGCTTTATTGAAAGCAGCGTGGCAGCCAGAAGCCACAGGGTACTTCAAATATATGTTTTGTTTGACTGTTTGTTTTGTTTATTGTTTTATTATTTATTATTTAAACATGCACATTAGTGGTGAAACTTGCAGCTTCTGTCTCTGGGTCTACTCCCTGGGGGCAGAAGCCTTACTAGTGACTCTGTCCTTACCAAAACACTCCCTTGGTTTTATTTCTTCAACTTTATGTTGCGTATATGAAACTATATTACATTGCAATCTTTATATCTCAGTTCTCCCCATATATATGTTCTGAAGAAAAAAGACTAATTTCTCTTTCCTCGCCTCCAAAAAACATTACTAATATATACTGATCTTTTATTTCAGAGTTAAGAAAACAACTTTGCTTATTTTTTTTACTGAATTATCTCCCCTCACAACACATTTAATTGTATGGGATCGAATTGTATTGTTGCTTTTTTTTTTAAATAAATGTTAAATGTACTGGGCAGTGGAGGTTATTTGGGGGAGAAAACAGCAAGGCACAGTGCACAGTCTGTTGCTAACCTCCTAACAGAGTCTGGCTTAGAGAGTGATTTGGTGGCACATGACAATGGCAGAAGAGGAGCTTATGGAAACTAATCCTGCGCTCCTGCCTGGATCGCTCAGACCACATGCTGGAGGAAGGCCATGCAGTCATGAGAGTGGGCAACTTTCAAAAAAGTGGAAAGGGAGTATGAGAGAGGGGGGGGGGGGTTCTCTCCTGACACGCTAGAACATTTTTGTGTTTTTTAATGTTAAAATGGCGCATAGTCAAACTTCCCTACCTCATGAGCCGCATACCATAATTACCATAAATTAGCCTCAAGACAATTACTGTAAAACATGACATGTTTGTGAGCGCATTTTAAATACTAGCATTGTTGTGCACTACTATTGTAGCTCTACAGTGTATTAAACTTTAAATGTAACACTATGGTGTTTTTCCATTATTTCTGTTTATACTGTATGTTTACGCACTTTAAATAAAATATATTCAGTTATTATGAAGCCAAATACAATAACTGACCAAAAACACCACATGAAAAGTCACATTTTTTGTAAGGATTCTTTTTGACAAGCTCGTCCTTTGAAGATTGCTGAGTTTAAAAAAAAAAAAGTTTTTAAAAAGACAAAGTTTTTTTTTTTTTTTGTATGACTGCTGCGTGTATTAAATACTATTGAGCTTTGTCGATGACAAATGTATTTATTTTGAAAGGGATTACAGTACCGGCTCATGACGAGACGTAAGATATGTAAATATAATATTAATTTTTAGAACTGCACTATAACATTTAAAACATGCATTCTCTTGTCTAGTGCCAACACTCCAATTTTATAAAAAGATTCATTCATCTGAATAAGTGCCACGAGTGATATTCCATGCTTGCCATACAGAACTCTCTCAAGTTGTTAAACCAGCTTCTCTACTGAATGCCGAAAGCAGCATCTGCCTCTAGCCTGACCCAGAAGGAAATTCAGATGAAAACGTGTTGGGATTGGTTTCGTAATGACGATAGAGGCTGTTTGCGATGTGTTGCAGATGAGACACAGGGTGTTTTCAGCGAAAGCAAACTGGTTAGTTTAAAAGATGCATTCTTTCGTTTATTACTCATGGAGGGTTTGCTCAATGCCAGCCTTCTGCCAGTCCTGTTGTCAATTCAACATGTCGTCTTTCTATTCCTTAAGGATATTATCTTCAAGTATCGCTCATCTGTTAGAAAGCTTTTTGGGTCTTCCTGCCCTGGGTTTGTCAATTACAGATGATGTTTCTCTAAGACTTTTGCACAGCAGTGTGTTGTGTTATAGTTTATATATATATATATATATATATATATATATATATATATATATATATATATATATATATATATATATATATATAAACATCATTCTCAGAATTTTTGAAAATCAACAAATTTACTGCACTTTTCTTTCTACACTTTTCTTTTGCCCGAAACATCCTGAAATAAATGATTTTTTAATAATTTAAACTTTTTGTGCACAATTTCTATTTTATTTTTTAAATATATGTTTTTCTTATCAACCTACCTTCTCTGAAACCTGGCTGTGTGTGTATGTATATATATATATATATATATATATATATATATATATATAATTTCAATAGACTTTGTGGACCTCGCTTGAATCTCATCTTACAAACATCTTACCCTTTTTTTTTCTGTTCGTCCTTTAGCTCACCGCAATGCTGGATGTTCTGTCGGCCGCCGTGTGTTTGGGACTGTTTAAAAACATTCTCAATTTCTCCACCTTGCCCAAATTCACCAGCCCTGTTAATTCATTCGCAAACTACTGTGGCATCCTGGTGGTGTTCACAGACTTCAGTGTGACAGGTGAGAGACTTCAATTATTTCGTTGTTTACTGGCAACGTGTGAACAGAAGATCAATGTGACTGTGTGTACAGCTGGGGCCAAAAGTATTGCATCACCTAGAATTTTAGGATTGAGACATCATTAAAAAAAAAAAAAAAAAAACTATAGGAACATAATTTAGAGATTTTATTTATCATGTAATCAAAAGAAACTACAGAATGATATCGCAAACAAAGTCTACCGGAAACCATAATAGCAGTCCAGTAAGTATTTCATGTTAGATTTCGAAACATTTTTCCAGTCAGTTTTTTTTTTTTTTGTTCAGTATATGGAAAACTACAAAGCAGTGGTATGTAACGCATATTCAGCAGCTTTCATTGGACTCTATGAAGCTGAGGGAGTTCATTCTATATAGAGGGGGTGGAATTCAATATGTTAACAAGGGAACATTATTCAGCAGCTTTCATTGGACTCTATGAAGCTGAGGGAGTTCATTCTATATAGAGGGTGTGCAATTCAATATGTTAACAAGGGAACATTATTCAGCAGCTTTCATTGGACTCTATGAAGCTGAGGGAGTTCATTCTATATAGAGGGTGTGCAATTCAATATGTTAACAAGGGAACATTATTCAGCAGCTTTCATTGGACTCTATGAAGCTGAGGGAGTTCATTCTATATAGAGGGTGTGCAATTCAATATGTTAACAAGGGAACATTATTCAGCAGCTTTCATTGGACTCTATGAAGCTGAGGGAGTTCATTCTATATAGAGGGTGTGCAATTCAATATGTTAACAAGGGAACATTATTCAGCAGCTTTCATTGGACTCTATGAAGCTGAGGGAGTTCATTCTATATAGAGGGTGTGCAATTCAATATGTTAACAAGGGAACATTATTCAGCAGCTTTCATTGGACTCTATGAAGCTGAGGGAGTTCATTCTATATAGAGGGGGTGGAATTCAATATGTTAACAAGGGAACATTATTCAGCAGCTTTCATTGGACTCTATGAAGCTGAGGGAGTTCATTCTATATAGAGGGTGTGCAATTCAATATGTTAACAAGGGAACATTATTCAGCAGCTTTCATTGGACTCTATGAAGCTGAGGGAGTTCATTCTATATAGAGGGTGTGCAATTCAATATGTTAACAAGGGAACATTATTCAGCAGCTTTCATTGGACTCTATGAAGCTGAGGGAGTTCATTCTATATAGAGACCACTCACACACACACACATCTTCTGTAGAGGTAGGAGTCATTTGAAAAATGACCATTAGGAGGGGGCTGAAGCAGACTGTAATATGCCAGCATGTGAAAAATACAGTTCAAATTTTGAAGTCACTTATTGTTAAACCTAGCTGGTGCAAAGGTATCCCCCAGGTAGCCTGGTTTGTGGAAACCTGTCCCGATATCTCAACCCTTGTCTGGTTTATCTTCCAGCGTTCCTCGTCCTGTTCTGGCTGTTATCCCCCATCCTGTCCAATATAACCACACGCTCCGACATCATCACTCTGCGCTTCCTGTCCTTCCTGAGCCACACCTACGCAACCCTGCTGCTGCTGGCCGTGCCCCTCGTTGTCACGGAGACGCTGTGCCGCCTCGTCTGGCCACACCCACTCCCGCAAGTGAGAGAAGAAGAAGAAGAAAGGGAAAAGCCATCTGCCGAGGAGAAGTGTAACAGCGGTGGGCAGACTTACAACAGCTTCCTGCTGCAGGTCCCCAGCTCCCTCTCCGCTCTCCTCTCCTGGGTCATCGCGGCTTCCTACAGCAGCCGCTTCATTCTGGCCGAGGTGGACAGGATCGAGCACTGCTTCCTGCTCTCTCCGGGAGGGGGCAGCATCACCAACTGCATCCCGGACTTCAGCTCCACGTTCTGGCCTCACGATTACCACCTGCCTCTGAGCACACTGCTGCTCTGTGGGACGTTCCTCCTGTCGTATGTCAGCTTCCACTACTACGGGACTTACAGCCGGCTGCGTGCGGGGCAACGGAGCGACGAGACGGCCAGCCAGGCGACCTCTAAACACAGAGAGGAGGAGGAGGAGGAAGAGTGGACGGCCGCGCACACAGATGACTTTACGAAAGCCACGGTGTGCGGTGTCACGATCTTTTTGTTCCTCCCCGTCCTGGCGGTCAACACGTCCTTGTTCCGGTGCCTCGAGGATTTCTGTTCCTGGTTCGTGCCCTGCGTCGTGGAAAAGGTGCGTTCTCTGAGAATCTCGGATCAGTCAAAAAATATCGGGACTAAGTTCAGGGCAGGCAGTGCAGAGATATACGTCTGAGAGCCACAGGCAGAGTGGAGCACATCAAGATAACAGAGTTCGCAAAGCGGAGGTTTTTATGCTAGTTATTTTAGCACGGTTAATAATGCCGTCTCTTGTTTTATGTGACATTATAATGTCGAACTTTCCTTTTTTTTTTTTTTTTTCTTCAAACAATAAAAAGCCAGGTATAAGTTTGTAAGTCCTATAAAACGTTTTTATTTTAAGGGTATCTTGAATTATCTTTAGCAACTAGGTAGATTGAAACTCATGGTGGGCAAATATGAGCCACTGCTGTACATACACAGATAGCTATGAATATTTCACTGTGGAAATGTCTGAATTGAATTGCTTGTTATGCCTGTATAATGCAATGACACAACTATGGAGAGACATATTTTTAAAAGAGTAACCTATTGTATACAGACGTGCTCAAATTTGTTGGTACCCTTACAGCTCATTGAAATAATGCTTCATTCCTCCTGAAAAGTGATGAAATTAAAAGTTATTTTATCATGTATACTTGCATGCCTTTGGTATGTCATAGAATAAAGCAAAGAAGCTGTGAAAAGAGATTAATTATTGCTTATTCTACAAAGATATTCTAAAATGGCCTGGACACATTTGTTGGTACCCCTTAGAAAAGATAATAAATAATTGGATTATAGTGATATTTCAAACTAATTAGTTTCTTTAATTAGTATCACACATGTCTCCAATCTTGTAATCAGTCATTCAGCCTATTTAAATGGAGAAAAGTAGTCACTGTGCTGTTTGGTATCATTGTGTGCACCACACTGAACATGGACCAGAGAAAGCAAAGGAGAGAGTTGTCTGAGATCAGAAAGAAAATAATAGACAAGCATGGTAAAGGTAAAGGCTACAAGACCATCTCCAAGCAGCTTGATGTTCCTGTGACAACAGTTGCAAATATTAAGAAGTTTAAGGTCCATGGAACTGTAGCCAACCTCCCTGGGCGCGGCCGCAAGAGGAAAATCGACCCCAGATTGAACAGAAGGATAGTGCGAATGGTAGAAAAAGAACCAAGGATAACTGCCAAAGAGATACAAGCTGAACTCCAAGGTGAAGGTACGTCAGTTTCTGATCGCACCATCCGTCGCTTTTTGAGCGAAAGTGGGCTCCATGGAAGAAGACCCAGGAGGACTCCACTTTTGAAAGAAAAACATAAAAAAGCCAGACTGGAATTTGCTAAAATGCATATTGACAAGCCACAATCCTTCTGGGAGAATGTCCTTTGGACAGGCGAGTCAAAACTGGAGCTTTTTGGCAAGTCACATCAGCTCTATGTTCACAGACGAAAAAATGAAGCTTTCAAAGAAAAGAACACCATACCTACAGTGAAACATGGAGGAGGCTCGGTTATGTTTTGGGGCTGCTTTGCTGCGCCTGGCACAGGGTGCCTTGAATCTGTGCAGGGCACAATAAAATCTCAAGACTATCAAGGCATTCTGGAGCGAAACGTACTGCCCAGTGTCAGAAAGCTCTGTCTCAGTCGCAGGTCATGGGTCCTCCAACAGGATAATGACCCAAAACACACAGCTAAAAGCACCCAAGAATGGATAAGAACAAAACATTGGACTATTCTGAAGTGGCCTTCTATGAGTCCCTATCTGAATCCTATCGAATATCTATGGAAAGAGCTGAAACTTGCAGTCTGGAGAAGGCACCCATCAAACCTGAGACAGCTGTAGCAGTTTGCTCAGGAAGAGTGGGCCAAACTACCTGTTAACAGGTGCAGAAGTCTCACTGAGAGCTACAGAAAACGTTTGATTGCAGTGATTGCCTCTAAAGGTTGTGCAACAAAATATTAGGTTAGCGGTCCCATCATTTTTGTCCATGCCATTTTCATTTGTTTTATTATTTACAATATTATGTTGAATAAAAAATCAAAAGCAAAGTCTGATTTCTATTAAATATGGAATAAACAATGGCGGATGCCAATTACTTTTGTCAGTTTCAAGTTATTTAAGAGAAAATTGTGCATTCTTCGTTTTTTGTGGAGGGGTACCAACAAATTTGAGCACGTCTGTAGGTATATTGTTTTTCATGATAGTGATTTTGGTTCTTTTCATTTTTGATGTAATTATTGACTGGCTGTATTGTCTAATGGTGATTCAATCATATCAATAAGAGTGTGCTGGGGGTCTGAACACCGTTGTCTGAGATTATTTGAGTCCATTTGTGGCGACCGCCACATAAATGATGTTAAAAATACATCATCTGTTCTTTAATTAGAATGGATTATACCTGGCCAGGTTAGAATAAATTGTTCATTTCTGCCTTGTTTATTAGCCTATCTCCCGTTTGGCTTAGTTGTCCAGGCTTGGGGGGGGGATTCATCGGGGTTCATTTTATTTCTTTTTTCTATGTG
Organism: Acipenser ruthenus; assembly: GCF_902713425.1. Classification (NCBI taxonomy): domain Eukaryota; kingdom Metazoa; phylum Chordata; class Actinopteri; order Acipenseriformes; family Acipenseridae; genus Acipenser; species Acipenser ruthenus. The sequence goes on along the minus strand of NC_081242.1, from coordinate 1,477,739 downwards.
AAGGCTCTTATATTCTGCCAGCTACGGTAATTGTTTTAATTCAAGCCACCTGGTTTCATTGATAAAAGAGCGTATTGTGGGAAATGAGAGGATGGCCTGAAAGGAGATCTGAGTGTCGTTTGCAGTTTTGTTGCGGTTTCTTTTTTGCTTTTTAAATTATTTAAGCTTATCTAGAGACGATGTAACATTTTTTATGGAGTGTCACTGAGCTAATTGTCGCGAATACAGCTTTGAAATACCGTTCGTTTTATATGGATTATTTGAAACTGAAGAAAACAGATCGATTTACGTCCCAGGAACAACGCGCAGCCGGTCCTTGGACACACGGCAGGAAGGGGTGAGACGGTCTGTTAAACTTTTCTTTTTTGCGCTGGACAATGCTGGATTACAATTGTTTTTTTTCTTCATAGTACTATGAGTGTTTATTTTGATACTTTATTTTTCTCTGGAATATGTTTTTTTGCAAGTTTGTTTTGTTTTGAAGCACGTTTGACTTTGTTTTTTGGATTGGCTTTGTTTGGTTTGTCTTTCTGCAATAAGGAACTTTATGACCGCATTGATTTACATGGACTGGTTAATTTTTGTTAATACTACTTCATTGTGTTTCAAGCTGTTTTTGCGAATCGGTTTTACCAGTAATACCCAGGGTTAACAGGGTCATTTTGACTGTTTACTGTATTACTTGTTGTTTCACTGCCAAAATATTTATATCAGTGTATACACTATGCATTCTATTGTGCTATGAGGTTTCTTAGAGCAATGTTTAAGGTATATTTTGCTTCCTTTGTATCGACATTGTACTGTTCTACAGTTTTTTGCCACTATAAAAAGGTTACTGAAGATTATGACACTCTTACCCACGAACTTTTGGTCCCATTATTTGCTGTCAATCAGTCTTTAATTATCTGTTTTTGAAAACAGTTAGTCTTGGCTTGTGTCTTAAGTCTGGTTGTTACACATTGCTGTGTCTGAAATATACTGCTTGAAATGTACTGTTATTAATCCCACAATGAGACAATGAAGCTGCTTCATTTAAGCAACCAAAAGATGAGCACAACTATAAAATCAGGATGGGCAGCAGTGCGGAGTAGTGGTTAGGGCTCTGAACTCTTGACCGGAGGGTCGTGGGTTCAATCCCAGGTTGGGGGACACTGCTGCTGTACCCTTGAGCAAGGTACTTTACCTAGATTGCTCCAGTAAAAACCCAACTGTATAAATGGGGAATTGTATGTAAAAACAATGTGATATATTGTAACAATTGTAAGCCGCCCTGGATAAGGACGTCTGCTAAGAAATAAATAATAATAATAATAATAATAATAATAATAATGGGAATAAGACTCCTATTGCACAGCAGTGTCACCCAGTCCAGGTTTTACTACCAGCTTGATTAGCCCACAGTGTGTCTAGCTAATAAGATCAGGTGTGTCTTATTATTAAACTCCTAGTGAAACCAGGGAATCTTGTAAAAATATGTTACGATACATGATATGCAGGTCCCGATTCGATATGTATCATTATAATGTTATGGTCCTGATGGGCATGCATCAAATCAAATGATAACTGAAGGACACAAATTTGTATGCATTCATACCAAAACTATACAAAGACATATTTAAGAACTATCTGGTGCATTGCAATGAGATATGTTGTGCTTTTGGTATCTTCTGAACATGCCCGTAATTGAATTTTTAGAAAATTAAAAAAAACACTTTGTGTCAAGTCGATGGGAGTTCAAACATAGGAGCTTTTGTAAACTAAAATCTCATACCTGTCAACAATGAGTTTTCATAATACAGGAGCTTTTGTGAACTAAAATCTCATACCTGTCAACAATGAGTTTTCATAATACAGGAGCTTTTGTAAACTAAAATCTCATACCTGTCAACTTCTGAGTTTTCAAAATACAGGAGCTTTTGTAAACTAAAATCTCAATACCTGTCAACTTTTGAAAATACTAAAATCGAGAGCGGGGGGGTGGGGTGAGGGGGGCGGGGGGGGGTGCAGGTGTGTGGCTAAGTATGTGATCTTGCCTCCAGCACTGAATGCATGCCTGCCACAGGACTCCCCTGGGTCCTAAACCCTGCTATGTACAGACAGGGATTGCAGTAACCACACACCGGCCATGAATTTTGTAGACATGAAAGGTTTGCTGACATAAGGGGGTTTAACAGTAGAATACGGGAGAAACTCTGTCCCGGGAGAAGAGTCCAGAAAACGGGAGACTCCAGTGAATACGGGAGAGTTGACAGGTCAGTATACATTATAAAATAGATGCACAGCTAGGAAACGTAACACGGTACAGTTATACACAGTGAATGTCACAGTGTCCGATACATTTATTAAATCACACAATGAAAACAAAAATGGACAGCTAGCCTGTGCTGTTGTAAAAACAGACTAACTTTACACTGCACACACCCTAGGGCATAGACAGCACTGCTGAGCCCTACCTCTAACCCTATATTTGACAAGCATAGCTTTCAAAAATCAACAAGTTGGGAAACTCTAAACTATTGACATCCTTACTGGGTATACATGGCTTTCTGTAGTAACACAGTTACTGCTTTTGGGTTCATATGCAGCTCTGGACAAAAGTTTTGCATCACCCCTGCTCCCCTGTGTGGGCCTGTGTCCCGCCTTCCTGCTCCCCTGTGTGGGCCTGTGTCCCGCCTCCCTGCTCCCCTCCTCCAGGGACTGATTTCAGGTTTGTTTTCTTACCTGCTGCTCGTCTTCATCGTAGTCATCTCCATCCTGACAGGCCGCCTGGAGGCAGAGGAAGGAAAGCGATCAAAATCAACAATGGCACACACACAGTTTACCTCTACCTCTCACTGAGACAGGCAGACAATGTCTTTCTCAAGCAGAGCCCCCCCTCACCTTCTCCCTCTCTCTCACACTCAGACTCTCACCTTCTTCTGCAGGATGTCTCGGATGGCCTTGCAGATCTGGTCGAGCCGGCCGGGTGTGCGGATGGCCTCCACCCCGCAGTCCTTCAGCATCTCATTCATGGTCTCCAGCACTGACATCACCACCTGCCTGTCCCGCTCCTCCTTCACTGACTTGAGATAGGCAGGGAACACCATGGAGAGGAGCTTGTGAAGGGCTGAGAGAGAGAGAGAGAGAGAGAGGAGAGAGAGGAGAGGGGGAGAGAGAGAGAGAGGAGAGTCAATACAGAGGCAGGGAACACCACCGAGAGGAGCCTGTGAAGGGCTGAGGAGGGAGGGAGAGAGAGAGAGAGAGAGAGAGAGAGAGAGAGACACACACACACACACAATACAGAGGCAGGGAACACCACCGAGAGGAGCCTGTGAAGGGCTGAGGAGAGAGAGAGAGAGAGAGAGAGAGAGAGAGAGAGAGAGAGAGAGAGAGAGAGAGAGAGAGAGAGAGAGAGACACACACACACACACACAATACAGAGGCAGGGAACACTACCGAAAGGTGCCTGTGAATGGCTGAGGGGACAGAGAGAGAGAGAGAGAGTTGTGTGTTTGAGACAGACAGACAGAGGGAGGGAGTTGTACCTTCTCTGTTGAGCTCTGTGGGGTTCTCCTTCCACACCTTGTGCAGAGTTCTGCAGAACTGGCCCATGCCATCGTAGGCGGCTTTGCGCACATTCTCATGGGGAAACTGGACCAGAATGAAACATACAGAACGGGTCAGCACCAAAGAGAAGGGGTTTCAATACACCTTTATAGGGGTTCCATGCAGCAATAAATCCCTTAGTAATAATGCATGCGTTTCTTTTGAAAAGCAGGGAATCTTTCTATTTTTAAAACAGCATTGAAAACCCATTTTTATAAAAAAAAAAAAGTCTAACTGTTTTATAGGTATTATCTTTGCCTTTTAAATTTTGTATCATGTTGTAAAGTGCCTTGAGGTCCTTGTGATGAAAGGCGCTATATAAAATGTAAATAAATACATTTTGTGATTTAAATAAAGTTGACACGTCGCATGCAGAAATGATTTCAGACAGTTTCAGCAGACTACACTGGATGATATCTCTGATAACAATAATAGGACAGGCACGTTGTTTAGTGATCTCAATCATACTGCTGAACTCACATGTGCAATTCTGAAAGAACAAATTAAGGTTCAAAACCCAGACAGGCAGACAGACAGACAGACACAGCGAAGAGACAGATACACAGACAGACTGCAGGGATGGAAATAAGACTCCCGTAGCATAGTGGTTTGATCCATTCCTGACTTTTCTAGGAGTTACTATGAGCTTAATGAGGCACACCTGAGCTTGTTATCTATACAGCTATGGTCAAAAGTTTTGCATTACCCTACAGAATTAACACATTTCGCTAACATTAACACATTGAATTACATACCAATTTGCAGTGCCATATATTTAACAGAAAACTGACTACTATTATGGCTTCCGGTAGACTTGCGATATCTTTGATCACATGATGTTAAATAAAAGATCTAAATTATGTGCATATAGTTTTTTTTTTAAATATGTCTCAAATAGGAGGAGTGGCAAACACTGTTGCAGCAGCAAAGGTCATTCAAAATTATCTAGACAGCATTCAGAACTGGGCAGACACATGGCAAATGACATTTAATAGAGAAAAGTGTAAGGTACTGCATGCAGGCAATAAAAATGTGCATTATAAATATCATATGGGAGATAGTGAAATTGAAGAAGGGAACTATGAAAAAGACCTAGGAGTTTATGTTGACTCAGAAATGTCTTCATCTAGACAATGTGGGGAAGCTATAAAAAAGGCCAACGATTCTCGGATATATTGTGAGAAGTGTTGAATTTAAATCAAGGGAAGTAATGTTAAAACTTTACAATGCATTAGTAAGACCTCAATTAGAATATTGTGTTCAGTTCTGGTCACCTCGTTACAAAAAGGATATTACTGCTCTAGAAAGAGTGCAAAGAAGAGCAACCAGAATTATCCCGGGTTTAAAAGGCATGTCGTATGCAGACAGACTAAAAGAATTGAATCTGTTCAGTCTTGAACAAAGAAGACTACGCGGTGATCTGATTCAAACATTCAAAATCCTAAAAGGTATAGACAGTGTTGACCCAGGGGACTTTTTTGACCTGAAAAAAGAAACAAGGACCAGGGGTCACAAATGGAGATTAGATAAAGGGGCATTCAGAACAGAAAGTAGGAGGCACTTTTTTACACAGAGAATTGTGAGGGCCTGGAACCAACTCCCCAGTAATGTTGTTGAAGCCGACACCCTGGGATCCTTCAAGAAGCTGCTTGATGAGATTCTGGGATCAATAAGCTACTAACAACCAAACGAGCAAGATGGGCTGAATGGCCTCCTCTCGTTTGGAAACTTTCTTATGTTCTTATGTGGCTAATCAAGCTCTTAGTAAAACCTGGAATGCGTGAAACTTTTGTGCAATAGTAGTCTCATTACAATCCCCAGGACAGACAGGCACACGTATGGAGTGAATACACTGAAAGTATAAAACAGGGATTAGACTGGCAGACAGACAGTCAAGCACAGGGCCATAAAAAGAGCTGAAATTCTAAACTTACGTTACACGGCAAACCAACAGAGAAAATGAAGGGGTCTTTTGTACTTTACCAGAATTTTTATATGCGCATCAGGATTTATTATGCGAAAAAACAACCAAGGACAGAGCCTCGGTGTCCTCATAGCTAGTTATGGCCATGGTCACGCACATTCACGGTGTGTCTAATAAATCAATAAGCCACTGAACTCACGTCATGCATCTTGTAGACCTCCTGGAAGCAGGACTCAATGTAGGGCAGAAAGGCAGAGCTGGAGGAGGGATGGAGGGAAGGAGGAGAGAGGGTTATTTTTGAAAAAACAAAACGGAAACCACAGGGTACATGTGACAAGAAATCATGGATGAGCTGGCATTCTGCACCTGAGGCCAAACAGCATGTCGATAATATCTAGACTTATTCAAATTATTCTTATCTGCATCTTTCACACTCTCACTTAGTTTCACAAAATCCTGTGCTTCCTCTTCTCTCAGCCCTGGCACGTTCACAATACATTCCTTCAACAGATTTGTATCCACTGATACCCGAGTGGTTATCTCCAGTGGATTAAACAGCTGGCCAAGAGCAATCAGGAACTTAACTTCATGTGAAATTCAACATTTCTTGTTTCTCTTGCAGCCAGCACAAAAGTGTAAACCCAGGTATGGGGCGAGGTGGAAAAACACTTCAGCCGTGCAATGTAAGCGCACAGACAGTAAGCTGACTGGTGCCAAAAACTGCTGCGTAACAAAAAATGGAGCACTGGTAACAGAGTGTCAAACCAAACCGGAATGGTTTGGTACCAACCTTGGTACCAATAAAGGTGACTGGTACCTACTGTGCTACCTACCAGGTCACTAGTACTGGGGCACCAACCCTGGTACTGACCAGCTCACTGATGCAGGCTCTGGTACCAGTAAGTGGTGCCGACCAGGTGGCTGGTACAGGCTCTGGTACCACTAAGGTCACTGGTACAGGCGCTGGTACCGACCAGGGTACAGGCTCTCATTAGGTAATGGTTAAATTTCGTACTTGAAAGGGAACTGTAAACTACACTGTGTCTAAATATTACTCTTGCATTGTAACCCTGTGCTGCAGTGGTATTCAGTTCCATTCTCTGGAGGGCCAGTTAAGGCAATGTCCAAACCTGGGGGGGGGGGGGTCACAGGGCGCTCATGATGTGTGTGTACCGGTGGGGGGGTTGGTTAAACGGTTATGAAAATCTGACTATCCAGTCACACTTTACATAACACAACGTCGCAACACTACACTTGCACAATTCAGCTAATACATCTCAGAAATAACCACTTACAACGATACACACTTATGTTGTGTAAGCACCTTAAGCGCCAGATTCAAAAGTGCAGCACTGTCTAAATATGTATCAACATGTTCCAACTCCAATGTGTTTAGATGTAAATGAAAAGTTTCTAACTTACAGTGCCTATTCAGTGCCTTTTGTTGCCTTATAGCCTGGAATTAAAATGCATTAAAATAGTTTTTTTTCATTTATCTACACATCCTACCCCAGAACTTCAAAGTTGACTCACAGCTGTAATTGTATTTCTTCTGCTAAGAAATAAGAAATATTAACTCAGGAGGGTGGAGACTTATCCAATTGTGATCTTTCAGTTTTGTATTTTTAATATATAATTTTTTTCTCAATAAAAACTTTTTTCCCCTTAACAGTGTGGAGTATGGTGTGTAGATAAGTGGGAAAAAAATCCTAATTTAAAACGCATGAAACTCTGAGGCACCGACACAACAAAATGTGAAAAAAAGTTCAAGGGGGTGTAGACTTTCTATAGTCACTGTAAATACATGGCATGAAAGCATACAGTGGGAAAATAAACAAGTGCATATGTGACATTTAACTTTGACAGGCGTGTCAGCACTTAGGAGCATTTTTTATTGTTGCCAAACAGGTTTTTTACGTCCAAATAAAATAATTAAATCCTATTAACTGTTGATTAGAACTGCTCTTATCTGTGATGTGATATTCTTTAGTGTGGTACTTTGTATTGTGATATTTAATGTGATTCTTTGTGTTGTGATATTTTATAGAATAAGTTAAGAAATTAATAATAATAATAATATTAATAATAATAATAATAATAATAATAATAATAATAATAATAATAATAATAATAATGCTTCCGGTAGACTTTTTGCAATATCACTTTGTAGTTTCTTTGATTACATGATGTTAAATAACAGAATAAATTATTTTGTTTTGTTTTTTTTGTTTGTTTAAATAGGTCTCAATCCTAAAATTCTAGGTGATGAAAAACTTTAGGCCACAGCTGGAAACTCTTTAGTAAAAATGTCAGACTAAGGGGATCCCGAGTGGCGCATCCAGTAAAGGCGCTCCGCGCAGAGAGCAGGATGTGCCCTATAGCCTGGAGATCGCAGGTTTGAATCCAGGCTATGTCACAGCCGACCGGGAGTTCCTGGGGGGTGGCGCACAATTGGCTGAGCGCTGCCCGGGTAGGGAGGGCTTAGGTCGGCAGGGGAATCCACGGCTCACCGCGCATCAGCGACCCCTGTGGCCGATAGGGCGCCTGTGGTTCTGCAGTGGAGCCGCCAGATCTGTGTTGTCCTCCAGCACTATAGGTCTGGTGGCATTGCTGTGGATCTGCAGTGCGAAAAATGACGGCTTGGCAGGAGCACGTTTCGGAGGACGCGTGTTCCAGCCTCCGTTTCCCAAGTCGACGGGAGGGTTGCGAGCGGTGAGCCGAGGATACAAATAATTGGGCATGCTAAATTGGGGTGAAAACCGGGGTAAAAAAAAAAAAAAAAAAAGTCAGACTAATTAGGCGAGACGTAAATAAACCCGCACAACGGTGGCTGACTGAGTTCAGGGTTTATGTCACAACATGGTTCAATATCTTGGTGATTGGAAGGGTGGTCCGGTGGTTAGAAAAAAGGTCTTGATACCAGGATGTCCACGGTTCAAATCCCAGCTCCGCCACCAACTCAAGCAAGTCACTTAACCTCCTTGTGCTCCGTCTTTTGGGCGAGACGTTGTTGTAAGTGACTTTGCAGCTGATACAAAGTTCACACCCTTCTCCTGCCCACACACACTTGTCTCTGTAAACTGCCTTGCATTAAGGCGTCTGCTAAATAAATAATAATAATAATGTGCAAACACAGTGTGAATATAAACTAAAGTTTATTGATTCAAGGGTAGCTTGCATACAGAGTGAGTTGTAAATCACATAAAGTTGACTCACAGCTGTAATTGTATTTCTTCTGCTAAGAAATAAGAAATATTAACTCAGGAGGGTGGAGACTTATCCAATTGTGATCTTTCAGTTTTGTATTTTTAATATATAATTTTTTTCTCAATAAAAACTTTTTTCCCCTTAACAGTGTGGAGTATGGTGTGTAGATAAGTGGGAAAAAAATCCTAATTTAAAACGCATGAAACTCTGAGGCACCGACACAACAAAATGTGAAAAAAATTTCAAGGGGGTGTAGACTTTCTATAGTCACTGTAAATACATGGCATGACAGCATACAGTGGGAAAATAAACAAGTGCATATGTGACATTTAACTTTGACAGGCGTGTCAGCACGTAGGAGCATTTTTTATTGTTGCCAAACAGGTTTTTTACTTCCAAATAAAATAATTAAATCCTATTAACTGTTGATTAGAACTGCTCTTATCTGTGATGTGATATTCTTTAGTGTGGTACTTTGTATTGTGATATTTAATGTGATTCTTTGTGTTGTGATATTTTATAGAATAAGTTAAGAAATTAATAATAATAATAATAATAATAATAATAATAATAATAATAATACTTCCGGTAGACTTTTTGCAATATCACTTTGTAGTTTCTTTGATTACATGATGTTAAATAACAGAATAAATTATTTTGTTTTGTTTTTTTTGTTTGTTTAAATAGGTCTCAATCCTAAAATTCTAGGTGATGAAAAACTTTAGGCCACAGCTGGAAACTCTTTAGTAAAAATGTCAGACTAAGGGGATCCCGAGTGGCGCATCCAGTAAAGGCGCTCCGCGCAGAGAGCAGGATGTGCCCTATAGCCTGGAGATCGCAGGTTCGAATCCAGGCTATGTCACAGCCGACCGGGAGTTCCTGGGGGGCGGCGCACAATTGGCTGAGCGCTGCCCGGGTAGGGAGGGCTTAGGTCGGCAGGGGAATCCACGGCTCACCGCGCATCAGCGACCCCTGTGGCCGATAGGGCGCCTGTGGTTCTGCAGTGGAGTCGCCAGATCTGTGTTGTCCTCCAGCACTATAGGTCTGGTGGCATTGCTGTGGATCTGCAGTGCGAAAAATGACGGCTTGGCAGGAGCATGTTTCGGAGGACGCGTGTTCCAGCCTCCGTTTCCCGAGTCGACGGGAGGGTTGCGAGCGGTGAGCCGAGGATACAAATAATTGGGCATGCTAAATTGGGGTGAAAACCGGGGTAAAAAAAAAAAAAAAAAAGTCAGACTAATTAGGCGAGACGTAAATAAACCCGCACAACGGTGGCTGACTGAGTTCAGGGTTTATGTCACAACATGGTTCAATATCTTGGTGATTGGAAGGGTGGTCCTGTGGTTAATAAAAAGGACTTGATACCAGGATGTCCACGGTTCAAATCCCAGCTCCGCCACCAACTCAAGCAAGTCACTTAACCTCCTTGTGCTCTGTCTTTTGGGCGAGACGTTGTTGTAAGTGACTTTGCAGCTGATACAAAGTTCACACCCTTCTCCTGCCCACACACACTTGTCTCTGTAAACTGCCTTGCATTAAGGCGTCTGCTAAATAAATAATAATAATAATGTGCAAACACAGTGTGAATATAAACTAAAGTTGATTGATTTAAGGGTAGCTTGCATACAGAGCGAGTTGTAAATCTTGGATGTCTGCTAATTATTTGCAGTTAAATGCTAGTAAAACTATACTTTTGCTTACTGGCTCAAACACAATTGAAATCTTTCACTTCTTTTCAACTTAGTTATGGTAGCTACCTACTGCAGCCTTCAGCTTCTAAAAAGAGCCTTGAGGTACACTTTGACGCCACAATGTCTTTTTTTTAGTAGTCGCCAATTACTTTTTTGTTATTTTCTCCCCAATTTAGAAGTGTCCAATTATTATTATTTTTATTTTTTTTAGCTCATATCACCGCTACCACTCCCTGCGCTGACTCGGGAGCGGCAAAGACAAACACACGCTGTCCTCCGAAGCGTGTGCCGTCAGCCGCCCGCTTCTTTTCACACTGCAGACTCACCGTGCAGCCGCCTCAGAGCTACAGCGTCGGAGGACAACGCAGCTCTGGGCAGCTTACAGGCAAGCCCGCAGGCGCCCGGCCAGACCACGGGGTTGCTGGTGCGCGGTGAGCCGAGGACACCCTGGCCGACCTAAACCTTCCCCCACCCCCGGGTGGTGCTCGGCCAATTGTGTGTCACCCCCTCCCATCCACGGTTGGCAATGGAATAGCCTGGACTCGAACCGGTGACCTTCAGGCTGTAGGGCGCATCCTGCACTCCACGTGGAGCCCCGGTATTTATTTATTTTTTTTAACTGTGTAAAGCGCCGTGAGATGTGCAGTTGTTGTAAACAAGGAAGGAGAAGGGTTAATACCAGATAAAGTGGAGTGATCACTTGTTCTTGTATTATAGCGTGTTGCCAAAAAAAAAAAAAGTGTTGGGACACAGTGATCCAGATTTTGCAATCCTACATTTTGTGATCGAGATTCCTTTTAAAAAAATAAAAATAAAAATAAAAAAATAAATAAATAAATAAATAAATAAATAAATAAATAAATAGTAATTATTTGTAACCTGGATAAAAGTAAATCCAGCAGCAACATTTTCTGTAACCAAAACAAAAAAAAAAAGATAGAGATAAAAGTAATCGACCACAAAATAGGACTTTTACTTCTTTTAAGAATTCAACTGATCCCTGTTAAGCCATTTCTGTATCTCGATTACAACCGAGAAATGCGTTAGCAGTAAAATTGGTTTAATTTACTGTTTCAGTCCTATTGCTGAATACCTGACAGGGCAGAGGGAGGGGGCTGTGTCTGTGTGTGAGTGTGGTCTTACTCCGATTCTGATTCGATGTTTTACTGTGTCAATCGTGGCAGAGCTCCTCTCTTATTTCACAAAACACAACAAAAAAACCCAGCAGTGTTTTGCTCAAACCGCACCGTTTTCAATCTTGCGTATCTGTAATTTCAGCTTTTGTAATGAACAGAAGGCTCTCGCGGGCCAATTCAATAACACTGCAATACTGTGTTTAAATATTAATCTTGCATTGTAACCCTGTACTGTGTTTAAATATTAATCTTGCACTGCCCTGTAACACCTGTAAATCACCTTGGATAAAGGCATCTGCCAAATAAATACATAAATAAATTAAATAAATAATAATAACAACAACAACACAGCTTTCCCCGGCTCAGTTGTGCACATTGATGATATCGTCATATAGAAATTATTGTTCTAAGTGTTTTTAAACATTTTGAAACATTTGTTTTATGCACTGGATGATACGGTTTGTCTCTGAGATTGTGTGAACTGCCTCCTTACCCAGAGTGAAAAGAAATTTCTCCCAAAGCATCGCAGGCATCCTCCTTCTCATCGATATAGGCATTCTCCACACTGAACCTGAGACAGAGAGAGAGAGAGAGAGAGGGACAGGGAGGGTGAGAGACAGAAAAAGAGATGGAGAGAGAGAAAGAGGGAGAGAAGGAGGGATAGAAAGAAAGAGAGAGAAAGAAAGGAAAGGGTGAGACAGGGAGAGCGGTGTAGAGGGAGAAAGAGAAAGAAAGAAAACTACATTTGCTGTGTGTGTTGTCTGTATCTCGCCACAACATATATTTGAATATAATACCCATTGGTCTTGTTAATAATGCATATTTTCTAAAACACATGTGTATGAAATCAATACAAATGCATGAAGCAGTGGCAGCAGCAGCAGCAGCAGCTGTTGTGTGAAGTGTACAGTGCTGAACTCCTTCAGAGGGAAGCTGGCTGCCTACCCGGCCACGTCTCTCTCCTCCTCGGGGTCCCCATGGACATCCTCGATCACACTGTCCTCATTCTCATCATCTACATCGTCATCATCCAGCAAGAGGAAGGGCTGGCTCTCCTCAGTCAGGTGAGCCTGACAGAGAAAGAGAGGGGGAGAGAGAGAGAGAGAGTGTTTAAACAGACTCCACTAGGGGCTATCCGCTCCCATTACACAAACTCCCTTACATCAGACATGCAGGTACAAATAAGTGTCTCTATATGTGTCTGTTTTATTGAAATATTTTTCGGTCTGTCTGTCATCATTCAGGACATAGATGATAGATAGATAGATAGACAGATAGATAGATAGATAGATAGAGGGGTGAGAGAGACAGAGACATAGAGAGACAGGGAGGCAGTGTTATCTAAGTTTGACTTCTGGATGAACTGCCTACAACATCACAAGATCCACTGAATAAACCCACAGACGAAGAAACAGACTATTCTCTCACACACACACACACACACACACACACACACACACACATTACACTGATGAAGGCATTAGCAGAAACGCTGGTCTGCTGCTCGACTCTCTCAGTTTCTTCGTTTTTTTTTTTTTTCCTGTGCAGAGTTTGTGATTGAAGTTCTGGATGAACTGCCTACAATATCACAAGAGCCACTGAACAAACCCACAGGAGAAGAAACAGACTCTTCCAATATCTCTCTCACACACACACACACACACACACACACACACACATTACACTGATGAAGGCACTCGCTAGCAGAGGCCCTGACCTTGACCCTGACCCTACTGAACTCACCGTGACCCCTTCGGTGGACTTGAGTGACATCATCATGAGGGTGGTGATGGTGGGGAGGTGTGGAATGAGGGAGGCAGGAGAGACCGTGGAGAGAGAGGCAAAGAGGCCGTACCTGACCGACAGAGAGAGAGAGAGAGAGAGAGAGAGAGAGAGAGAGAGAGAGAGAAAGTTAATATAAACACAGACTGACAGTACATAGAGACGCACAGAGAATACAGACAAAGACAGACAGACAAACAGAAACACACGCACGCACACACACACACTAGACAGACAGAGACACACACACACAGTGAATAGACAGACACACAAACACAGACAGACAGACAAAGCCACACACATACAGTGGATAGACAGGCACACACACACACAAACAGACAGACAGACACACACAGTGGATGCACAGACACACACACGCACTTACGTGCAGCGCCTCAGGTCTGGATCGTCCACGGTGTTACTCAGGTTCAGTCCCAGTTGAACACACTCGTCAGCCAGCGGGGAAAAAACATCTTTCCCAATAGTGCGGGCCAACACACCCAGAGTCTCTGAGACAGAGGGAGAGGAGAGGAGAGGAGGGGATGGGAGGGTTAGAGAATCAACACGCCACTCTCTCTACAGCTGTGGCCAAACATTTAGCATCACCTAGAATTTTAGGATTGAGACAAAATTTACAAAAAGAAAAAAAAAACTATATGAACATGTGAACAGGCTGTGACGTCAGACCTGGAAGAAACACACAGCACTGCGTGAATGTGCTTGCTTTGCGCGTTTTAATAATACACAGAAAAAAAAAACAGTTGAACAAAACAGCGCACGGTACTATGAGCCAAAATAAACAGACAAACAAAATGGACTGACACTAAACAAACAGTGGACGAGCAAACAAGTATCGTGCTGGTTTAAAAGCCAGCACGCGTAGCAATTGTTATTTCTTTGAATTCTCTCTTCTCGAACACACAACCCTGTGTGTGTGAAGCACTCACCCTTTTATGCAGCTGTACCGAGACTCGATTGCTGCTATCATTATTATTATTATTATTATTATTATTATTATTATTATTATTATTATGTATTTCTTAGCAGACGCTCTCATCCAGGGTGACTTACAATTGTTACAAGATATCACATTATTTTTACATACAATTAACAATTTATACAGTTGGGTTTTTACTGGAGCAACCTAGATTGCTCAAAGTCTATAACAGTCTGTAAATCTATCTCCTCACTCTAACACTAACGTGTCAGGAAACTGAGTCCATTGAATTTAATTGAACCCTGACGAGCCCGTATCTGATAAACTGGCGATGATTCACAACTGACGCTTTCATGATCAGATTATGAGGACCACGTCACAAGCCTTCAGTGCGCAATATAATTTCAGATGACAGGCCGTCACGGTTATATTATTATTATTTATTTCTTAGCAGACGCCCTTATCCAGGGCGACTGACAACTGTTATAAGATATCACAGTATTTGTACAGCAGCAGTGTCCCCCCACCTGGGTTTGAACCCACGACCCTCCGGTCAAGAGTCCAGAGCCCTAACCACTACTCCACACTGCTCAATCATTCTATTGGAATTTCGGTACATCTGCACGTGAACTAACTGAGCTCCCTGTGCTTCCATACTAACACCCATTTTAATCTGCACGTGGAGTGATTGTGCAATCCTCGTGCCTAAATACAATTATACACTTTATATCCCCTGTGCTACATAACCCACACTCTGTGTACCAATACCTACACCGACAATAACACGCCACATACAACATGTAACACAAAATACGCCCAGGACCCATGGCACCCCCGCCACAGAACATAATTTAGATATTCTATTTAACATCATGTAATCAAAGTTATAATAGTAGTACAGAAGCATTTCATGTTAGATTTCGAAATGTCAAACTTTTCAATTTTTGTCTGTTTTTCATTTATGGAAAACTACAAAGCGGTGTGCAATTCAATATGTTAACAAGGGAACATTATTCAGCAGCTTTCATTGGACTCTATGAAGCTGAGGGAGTTCATTCTATATAGAGGGTGTGCAATTCAATATGTTAACAAGGGAACATTATTCAGCAGCTTTCATTGGACTCTATGAAGCTGAGGGAGTTCATTCTATATAGAGGGTGTGCAATTCAATATGTTAACAAGGGAACATTATTCAGCAGCTTTCATTGGACTCTATGAAGCTGAGGGAGTTCATTCTATATAGAGGGTGTGCAATTCAATATGTTAACAAGAGAACATTATTCAGCAGCTTTCATTGGACTCTATGAAGCTGAGGGAGTTCATTCTATATAGAGGGTGTGCAATTCAATATGTTAACAAGGGAACATTATTCAGCAGCTTTCATTGGACTCTATGAAGCTGAGGGAGTTCATTCTATATAGAGGGGGTGGAATTCAATATGTTAACAAGGGAACATTATTCAGCAGCTTTCATTGGACTCTATGAAGCTGAGGGAGTTCATTCTATATAGAGGGTGTGCAATTCAATATGTTAACAAGGGAACATTATTCAGCAGCTTTCATTGGACTCTATGAAGCGGAGGGAGTTCATTCTATATAGAGGGTGTGCAATTCAATATGTTAACAAGGGAACATTATTCAGCAGCTTTCATTGGACTCTATGAAGCTGAGGGAGTTCATTCTATATATAGTCCATAGCTGTACAGAGGTGCAGAGGGGGAATTGCAATTTCAGAATATTATTTTAGTTAATTCTTATTTCTTTACACAAACCCCCCATTCAGACAGTGACAGGAAGTGATGTGTGTGTCCCTTACCTAGCGATTGTATCTGCAGTGACCTCACTTCCTCTCGGGTGTTGACCAGATAGCCCTTGAGGTTGTCAATCACTGGCTGGAAGTACGGCAGCAGGGCTCCCTTCGCGGCATTGGCTGAGAGGGAAACAGAGGGGGGTGGGTTTAGAGCCGGACAAACCATGTAGGCAGCCAGTCGCTTTGAAAACACTGAAATATAGCTTTGAATGATCAAATACAAATAAAAACATTAAATAAATGTAAAAATAACACCTTAAACGTCGTCTTCTTGTACCGGACAAAGTGATCTTAAGCAGAAATATTTCCCATCTCTGCCGCAGTTTACATTGTAAAGAAATGGCGCAGCTCTATGCAGTGTGTGTTCAATCATTCACCAGGAAGCAAAATAAACCCCAGCCAGGGTCCTGAATGCAGCGGAACAGACAATCAGGTGAACGTTTGCTGGATTTATTTTTAAGTGATAACAAAAAATGTATATTTACTTAAACTATTCTTTCAGAAACTGGGATTTTTACAGGGGAACTACATGCTACACAATGGGTACATTTCACAGAAATCATGAAATCCGTGAAAAAATAAATAAAATATAGCCTTATCCATAACTAAACACGCGCTGAGTTTAGAAATACTAAAAGAAAACTGAATAAATTCAACGACACACGTTTCGACTACATGTCTTTGATTCATTAAAATCGGCGAATGTTCAGCTAAGATTAATTAAAAGCGGATTAAAATCGATTCATTTGTTGCAGCTCTAGCTTTGAAACAAGTATGAAAAAAAGACAATCTTCAGGACAGACTCCAGCCCCCATTATCCAGACAGCACTTCACTAATCCCTCCTAGTCCTATTAAACCCTTCTCATTGTAGCCTGACTGTGCTGTCAATGCGTTTGTGTTGTCTGCTCTTTCCACAAGCTTGTTCTTTTGGCTCCCGGTCCAGGTCATTTATTGTACATTACAGCTGCGGTCAAACGTTTTGCATCCCCTACGGAATGAACTCATTTTACTTCATAAAGTCGAACGAAAGCTGCTGAATAATGTTCCCTTGTTAACATATTGAATTGCACACCCTCTATATAGAATGAACTCCCTCAGCTTCATAGAGTCCAATGAAAGCTGCCGAATAATGTTCCCTTGTTAACATATTGAATTGCACACCCTCTATATAGAATGAACTCCCTCAGCTTCATAGAGTCCAATGAAAGCTGCTGAATAATGTTCCCTTGTTAACATATTGAATTGCACCCCCTCTATATAGAATGAACTCCCTCAGCTTCATAGAGTCCAATGAAAGCTGCTGAATAATGTTCCCTTGTTAACATATTGAATTGCACCCCCTCTATATAGAATGAACTCCCTCAGCTTCATAGAGTCCAATGAAAGCTGCTGAATAATGTTCCCTTGTTAACATATTGAATTGCACCCCCTCTATATAGAATGAACTCCCTCAGCTTCATAGAGTCCAATGAAAGCTGCTGAATAATGTTCCCTTGTTAACATATTGAATTGCACCCCCTCTATATAGAATGAACTCCCTCAGCTTCATAGAGTCCAATGAAAGCTGCTGAATAATGTTCCCTTGTTAACATATTGAATTGCACACCCTCTATATAGAATGAACTCCCTCAGCTTCATAGAGTCCAATGAAAGCTGCTGAATAATTGTAAGTCGCCCTGGATAAGGGCGTCTGATAAGAAATAAATATTATTATTATTATTATTATTATTATTATTATTATTATTATTATTAATAATAATAATAATAATGTTCTCTTGTTAACATATTGAATTGCACACCTCTTTGTCAGTTTTCCAGGTACTTAACATTGAAAAAACTGACTGGAAAAATGTGACATTTCTGAAATCTAACATGAAATACTACTGGACTGCTATGATGGCTTCCGATAAACTTTTGAGATATCATTTTGTAGTTTACGTGATGTTAAATAAAATATCTAAATTATGTTAATACTGTTTTTTTTTTCCTATCAATCCTAAATATCTAGGTGATGTAACATTTTTCTGCAGGGTTTATTCAACTTTATGGAGCAAAATTTGTAAATTCTATAGTGCGAGGCAAATCTTTTGTTCCGAGCTGGACACCTAGACTTTATATTAATGGTTGTGAGGGTGAGACCCTCTCACTGTATTATTTAATGAATGTCACTGTGTTTCTGATTGTGATCGTTATTCTACTGGCGACAGAGCCGTGGTTTATTCATCACGCATGTTGTTTGTTTTCTTAAATGTGGAATCGCCAATTATTTTTCTTATTTTCTCCCCAATATGGTAAGCCCAATTATTGTTTATTTCAACGTAGCTCACTCGGGAGGGACGAAGATGGACACGCGTGTCCTCCAAAGCGTGTGCTGTCAGCCGTCCGCTTCTTTTCACTCTGCAGGCCCACCATTCAGCCACTTCAGAGCCACAGCGTCGGAGGACCACGCAGCTCTGGGCAAATTACAGGCAGGCGCCCGGCCAGTCTACAGGGGTCGCTGGTGCGAGGTGAGCCGAGGACACCCTGGCCGACCTAAGCCCTCCACCCGACCGGCGCTCGGCCAATTGTGTGCTACCCCCTGGGAACTCCCGTCCACGGGTCAGCAATGGAATAGCCTGGACTCAAACCAGCAACCTCGAGGCTATAGGACACATCCTGCACGCCACTCGGGAGCCCCTTATCACGCATGTTGTTGAACAAGTGTATTTGATATATGATGGTGTATTGCTGTATTTGGATTAGAGCACTTCCCTTAATGAAGTTGCTGTATTTATACATGTGAGACAATGGTTTTGTTATCGTTCAGTAATCTTCCAAGAGATGGGTAATGCTAGTTTTCAGACTTTACTGGTAATAGTTAGGGACTAGAGAATAATAATGACAATGATAATAATGATAACGAATAAACAATACGATTGTGTTTGTAACAAAGACGGTATTCATGCAGGTTAAACAGATATGTATAAATGAGAAGAGCCACGTGTCATGTAAAATATAGGAAGGTTTATTGTAAATGGAATTAATTTTAAATAGTTTATTTCTGTATAAAATCATTCCAGGTGCAAATGTTTATCTACACTCGGCTGACAGTCTGGACCTGAGACTGTTGGTGCACTCGGTAAGTTACAAGCAAGCACCATACATTTAAAATAAAATTACCGGTACATTTTATTAATCACATTCAAGAAATGAAAAAAGCGATGTTAACAGCCTATGTTTATACACACCATAGGGGCTACAGAAAGCGTTTCTTTTCTTTTTTTTTTTTTTAAATCCGTGTCAGTGATAATAACTATTGTCTTCGATTTTTTTTTTCCTGGGTTGAGAAAAAACGTTAACGATTTAATAAAGTTAACAACAAGATAACAAAATGCGAATCTTGGTGAGCAGAGTACAGTAGCTTGTAATTAGTCTGTAACTTTGTTTAAAAAAAAAAATCATAGCCTTCAATATAATATATTTTGGCTGTCGTAGTGTCCATTTTACCCTTCATTTCACTGGAGCAGACAGAGACATATATCAATGCGCTGACTGGATAGGATTGCTTGAGTTGTCAGGACGTTGTCAGGGGTGTTACAAGCAGTAATCCTCGCGGGATTTGGTTGCAAGCAATATAGTTGCTACTAGTAAATTGCCTAGAAAGTTGCCGCTAGAGCTGCTGACCCGCTTTCGAGATCAATTATTATTAATAATAAAAAAATAAATCGCAGAATTATTTTCCTTCTCCTGTGACAAATTCCAGACTTTTTCAAGACTTTCATAACGGAGACATGGTTTTTCAAGCATTTTCAAGCCCAGGAAATCAGTTTGGCATTTTTCCATCCATTTTCCAGACTTCTAAAGACCTCCGTGTTCCTGAGAGAATAATGGGATTGTGTGCGGGGTTAAGCTCTGACCGTCACCCCATTACAAAGGTGCATTAACCTCTTGTTGTGTCATTTAAATCTGAGTGCAGTTTCAATGGTTTTGTTTTGGTTGTCTGCTAACAAGCTTTAGAAAGAGCAGCATATATAAACAGCCCAGGTTCAGATCTGAATGTGCCCAGCAGGCTCCTGGGACTGTGAAGCCGTCGCTCACCTATTGCTCCGATGGCGCTGACAGACAGCTCCTTGATTCGAATGCTCTGTGCGCAGGTGAGAGACGTTAGCATTCGCTCCATCAGAGTGGGCAGGTAGGGCTCGATCTTATCACCTGGAGACATAGAGAAATGCATTGCGGAAAATTGCTCTCCTGAACGCTATACAGGCAATTCATACTAATATTCATATTGATGACAACGACACCAACTACAATATTTTCAACACATACCTCACTGTCTATGCTCCTGTATATTGACCCTGCAACCCTAAGTATTGATCAGGGATGGGAATAAGACTCCTATTGCACAGCAGTGTCACCCATTCCAGGTTTTACTACCAGCTTGATCAGCCCTAGTGTGTCTAGGTAACAAGCTCAGGTGTGTCTGATTATTAAACTCCTAGTGAAACCAGGAATGGATCAAACTGCTGTGCAACAGGAGTCTGATTTCCATCCCTGTAATGGACAATAAGTGATTCTCATACAGATGTAGGTAAAAATGTAAGTGTGACAGACAGATGTACACCACCAGAGTGGAACTTGCTAGTGGGGGAGACAGAGAGAGAATCCGCCCATACATATATATGAGAGAGAGAGAGAGAGAGAGAGAGAGATAGAGAAAGAAAGGAGACAGAGAATAAGTCCATACATAAAGACAGAGAGAGAGAAAGGAGACAGAGAATCAGTCCTTACATAGACAGACAGAGAGAAAGAAAGAAAGGAGACAGAGAATCAGTCCATACATAAAGACAGACAGAGAGAGAGACAGCGCAGAAGAAGGTTAATGATGTCGTTAATGACAATATCAATAATAATAAATAGCGATAGCGGGCAGACGGGTCAGACTGAGGAAGCATACCCAGGTTTTCCACAAAGTTCTCCAGCGCGTAGTAAGCCTTGGTCACGTGACCGCCCCTCCTGCTGTCGATCCCAGAGAGGTAGTTTAAAAGCAGAGGCATCAGCTCATCTGAGTACTTACTGATATCAGGCTGGAGACACACAAGACACACACAAAAAACACATATCAACATCTCTCACTTTCTTTTCTTATTATGGCAACCCAAAATAATAAGGGCTGATCATTGTCTAGCACACTGTAAAACAGGAAACGTCTGCAGCAACGTTTGCAGAAGCCCCTCAGAAGTCCCTCCTGGTTTTTCATTCCAACTCCAGCTCTCCAGCTCTCGATTAACTTGCACTTAATTATTTGTTCAATCGGACAGGTTTAATGTTTTTTCTTGGTCTTTTTACAGTTGGTGATTTAAAAAAAAATGCACTTGATTTAAAGGGGAACTGTACTCAAAATAACAAGGCTCTCTAAATCCTCTGTATACATAGCAAATGCATCTCGCTGCGCCAATTTTGTTAAAGCGTCAAGTGTTTTGGCCGGTATTTCAAATTTTTCTGTCAGCTTTCTGGGTCAGCTGGAAATGCAGGCCGCCGCCATATTGGATCCTTTCTGGCGCCGTGGTTACGTCATATCGTTGACAGCCACCCGCACCAGTGAACGCCGGCAGGGGGAAATTGTCAGAATGCAAAGGGTGCAAAAATAACAAAA
Organism: Acipenser ruthenus; assembly: GCF_902713425.1. Classification (NCBI taxonomy): domain Eukaryota; kingdom Metazoa; phylum Chordata; class Actinopteri; order Acipenseriformes; family Acipenseridae; genus Acipenser; species Acipenser ruthenus. The sequence continues at coordinate 1,456,032 of NC_081242.1, read as the reverse complement.
GGAAAAACAGAAACAAAAAGTATTTGTGTGCTTAAGCCTTTAAAACAACACAGGGAGGCCATAACAAAACAATGGGTACATAACAAAGGAACGGGGCATACACTCAATAGAATACTATGTGTGACGAGAGAGCGAGTCACCGACAGGACGTCACACACAGCGCGACGGAAGAGAGCTCCAATACATTCGATGTTCATTTGTTTTAATGTTTTTTATACGATATACTGCTCAATGAGAGGCTGAAAATGCATCAAAAGCTTTAGTTAACATGTTTTCTATTAAAATGGTTATATATTTATTTGCATGTAAGGTATTTATTTCCCCTGTAAGGTACCCTACATAAAAAACATTTGGAGGCCTGGAGAGAAGTGTTAAATTTGTCCAACTAATCAAATCATTAGACCAAGTAAGTAATTGAGAGCTCGGGGTGGAACGAAAACCAGAAGACACTGCGGCCCTCCAGGGGTGCGTTTGGGTGTGGGTGTGTCTCTGACTGCGTGCGTCTGTGTGTGTGTGTGTGTGTGTCTGTGTCCAGTTTGATACCCCTGGTCTACGGACATATTTACAGCAACACTTGTTTGTGTAACTAAAGAGTACATATACAGTTGCTGTGCGCAAGGCAGTAAGGACAACTGTGCTCAAAACTATGTAGTCAGAATCACCACTAACGCACCCAATAAACATAACCTAATAGAACTTAACAAGTCAGAAACATAACTTAGGGGCTGGTAATGAGCCTTGAGTTTTTTGTACTAAATTGTTATTGATGTTTGTTTTTGTTTTCTTTGGGGGGGGGTTGTCCATTTAAGAGAAGAAATATCACTAACGATTTGGAGTAAATAATATCTTTGAGAATTTGGCCTGATGATTCTGTGAGGTCTATGATGGGTCATGCAGTCAGTGTGTATGTAACTGTGTGTGTGTATGTATCTCAGTGTATTGGTGTGTATGTATTGCAGGGAGCATATTAACCCCCTCCCTGTTATCTTACAGTATATTTGTGTGCCTGTGTCTGTGTGCCTGTGCCTGTGTGTGTGCCTGTCAGTGTGTGCGTGTATGTATATGCATCTCTGTGTATGTATGTATATGTGTGTGTATGTATCTTTGTGTGCCTGTGTGTCTGTGCCTGTCAGTGTGTGTGTGTGTGTGTGTGTATGTATCTTTGTGTGCCTGTGTCCTTGTGTCTGTCAGTGGGTGTGTGTCCCTGTGCCTGTCAGTGTGTGTGTGTGTGTATGTATCTTTGTGTGCCTGTGTCCCTGTGTCTGTCAGTGGGTGTGTGTCCCTGTGCCTGTCAGTGTGTGTGTGTGTGTATGTATCTTTGTGTGCCTGTGTCCCTGTGCCTGTCAGTGGGTGTGTGTGTGTGTGTGTGTATGTATCTTTGTGTGCCTGTGTGTCTGTGCCTGTCAGTGTGTGTGTCCCTGTGTCCCTGTGCCTGTCAGTGTGTGTGTGTCCCTGTGCCTGTCAGTGTGTGTGTCCCTGTGTCTGTCTCTGCGCCTGTGTGTTTCAGTACCTGTAGGTGTTCAGAGAACTGCCCGAGTGCAAAGAGAGCAGCGTTCCTCACCACCTGGCTCTCGTCCCCCAGCGAGCGGCACATCACCTGCAGCATTGCAGGCAAGTGTCTGAAACAAAGGGGAGCGAGGGGAGAGGGTCAAGAACTAAACCAAACCCACAGGGCTGGACAGGCATTCAGTGGCTCTCATCCCCCAGCAGGTGGCACATCACCTGCAGCATTGCAGGCAAGTGTCTGAAACACAGGGGAGCGAGGGGAGAGGGTCAAGAACTAAACCAAACCCACAGGGCTGGACAGGCATTCAGTGGCTCTCATCCCCCAGCGGGTGGCACATCAATCTCTCTTTTCTACTTTCACCTGAAGAGACCTTTGGAGGTCTTGCAAGCTTGTGATTAATTATTGTTTAGTTAGTCCAATAAAAGGCATCACCTCTCCTTCTCTTTGTCAGGCAAGTGCCTGAAAACACAGAGGAGTGAGGAGAGAGGGTCAACAAATCCAAACCCAGCCCAAAGCATAGGCCTGGACACACATTCACTTCCCCAGTCCTGGTTCTACCCTAATAAAAGTTGACCAAAGTAAAAGCATAGCCAAGTGTAATAACGTATGGTGATGTATTTCAATCTGCTTTATTACACTTTGCTGTGCTTTTAGGTTACCATTCTATAGCCAAGAGAGATACGGATTATTGAAAAAAAACCCAGGACAAACCATGGTAAACTTTGGTAAATGCATGGTAAACTATAGTAAATATATAACCATGGGAATAGCATGGAATAACAGCAAAATTACCGTGGTAAATTTTTATAAGGGCAAGTATCACATGTACCTTAACATTCATGTCACCAGTTTATTCAAACATGTTAAACAAACAGAGAGCTTCAAATGTCCTTTTAGTTGCTTTTTTACATTTCTCTTACAAGGTTATGGTGTTTTTAAATCTTTGAGTATTGCTGGGCTATGTTGATGAGGGCAGCAGTGTGGAGTAGTGGTTAGGGCTCTGGACTCTTGACCGGAGGGTCGTGGGTTCAATCCCAGGTGGGGGGACACTGCTGCTGTACCCTTGAGCAAGGTACTTTACCTAGATTGCTCCAGTAAAAAAACCAACTGTACAAATGGGTAATTATATGTAAAAAATAATGTGTAAAAAATAATGTAATTGCATGTAAAAATAATGTGATATCTTGTAACAATTGTAAGTCACCCTGGATAAGGGCGTCTGCTAAGAAATAAATAATAATAATGACACAGAGAAAAATGATAACTCAATATGCAATTACATTGTGAGTTACTTTAAACAGAAACTCGCTTCTGCTGGCTTACAGGAGCCAGTCTGGCCCTGCATGCTATATGGAGGCTTCTATTCCAACACATTTTGCGGAAGAGCTGTCTTTCGCTAAACGCGACGCAGGCTTTACGTTTGCGCCTGGAGTACCTGATTTATTTTCCAGTGGAAGCTCTTTTGAACCCCTCTGATAGTGTCTATCAAACTCACTTCTGTCGGATGTGGTCGGCACAGCCCTCAGCCAGCACGGCGAGGCACATGAGCCCGGCTTTGCGATGGTACGGGTTCTCACTGCACAGAGCAGCTTCCGTCATTGGGGTCTGAGAGGGGGGGAGAGAGGGAGAGAGTTAGCGTAATGTGACGGGGTACACCCCGCCCCTGTGTGTGTGTGTGTATTATTTTGTATTTGTGTTGTATTATTACTTAAAACGTATTGTTCAGTTTGTAAAAATACAATGTTTTTCTTTGTTGTTGTTTGGCAGTGTGGATGGGGTTAAAAGCCCCATCCTGGGAAACTCGTGTAAAATGTGACTGTCTCGGAGATGGTCACAGGGATAAAAAAAAAAAAAAAAAAAAAACAGCTTTTGTTGTTCAGGGTGGAGAGTGTGTTCAAGGAGAAGGAACGGGAGAGAGGAACGGAGACGGTGTTTTGAGAGATATACGCATGAAATAAAGAAAGCGACTGCTGCCATGGTATTTGTTTTGTGTTATGTTTCTAGTGTTTGTTTATTTTCAAATCCAGAAAGACAGAGAGACAGACAGACAGACACTCACACAAAGACAGAGAGTTTTAACATACAGACAGAAAGAGACATACACACACAGACACTCACCAGTTGATTAAACAGCTTCTCAGCAGGCAGATGAAGGGCCAGCATGTCAATGACCTGTCATGAGACACACAGACACACACACTATTGGCAGGCATCATAAACTCCATCTCAGTTCGTTGGTCCCCTTTTATCGTTAGGCTCTGGGTAGCTTTAAGTACGATTTTACTGTCAGCCTATAACAGAATTAATTATTGTATTAGTTGTATTGGTGTTTGGGGGTTTGTTTGTGTGTCTGACCAGCGTTGCGTATTGTTTGGGTGTGGCTCTGTGTGTCTGCCTGAGTGTGTCTGTGTCTCACCTGTACTATGAAGTGTCTGTGTGTCTGACCTGCGCAGTGTGTGTGTGTGTGTGTGTCTGACCTGCGCTGCGCAGTGTTTGTGTGTGTGTGTGTGTGTGTGTGTGTGTGTGTGTGTGTGTGTGTGTGTGTGTGTCTCATCTGCGCTGTTCAGTGTGTGTGTGTGCGTGTGTCTCAGCTGCACTGTGCAGCGTGTGTGCGTGCGTGTGCATGTGTCTCACCTGCGCTGCGCTGTGTATGTGTGTGTGTCTTACCTGCACTGCGCAGTGTGTGGGTGGGTGTCTCACCTGCGCTGCACAGTGTGTGGGGGTGTGTGTGTCTCACTTGCGCTGCGTAGTGTTTGGGGGGGGGGGGGGGGGGTCTCACTTGCGCTGCGTAGTGTGTGTGTGTGTGTGTGTGTGTGTGTGTGTGTCTCACCTGCGCTGCGTAGTGTGTGTGCGCGTGTCATCTGCGCTGCGTAGTGTTTGGGGGGGTGTGTGTCTCACCTGCTCTGCGTAGTGTTTGTGGGTGTGTGTGTGTCTCACCTGCGCTGCGTAGTGTTTGGGGGTGTGTGCCTCCAGCTCGTCCTCTATCTCGTCTGGCTCGGGGTCCAGGTCCTCGGGGTCCTCCTCTCCATGGGGGGGTGCTGCGCTCATCACAGGGAACAGCACCTGCAGGATGGGGGGCAGCAGCTTCTGCTTCAGGATGGCCTGGGATAAAGGGGAGGAGAGGACAGTGAGAAAGCAGGGTCAATATATGGAGGGGTCGGGAGTCATTTTCTTCTTTGGGATGGCCTGTGGTCGGGTGCAGAGCAGGGTCAATATACATAGGGATGGAGGTTCAAAATACAGTCATTATTATTATTCTTATTATTCTTATTATTCTTATTATTATTATCTATTTGTTTTCTATTTATTTATTAGGCAAAACACCTTAATCCAGGGCAGCACAGGGTTACAATGTAAGCTTCATATTTAAACACTGGCGTTTACAGCAATGGCTAAATCACAATACTACTAGAATACAATATGAACTAGGATGCAGCAAGTTAGGATCACAGCAAGTTGTATCTACAATGATATTATACAGAAGGGTTGATAATCAAACAACAAGGTCTCTAGGGATGAACTAGGGATGGCAAGAAGGCTCCGTTGCACAGCAGTTTGATCCATTCCTGGTTTTACTATGAGTTTAATAATAAAAGACACACCTGTGCACTGTGGCTGATCAAGCCCCACAGTAAAACGTGGAATGGGTGAAACTGCTGTGCAACAGGAGTCTTATCCCATCCCTGATCAATACTCAGGGTTGCAGGGTCTGTATACAGGAGCACAGTTGTGTAAGGAATACACACTGGAAGCAAAAAGTAACACGACTCCCTTTTTCCTTGAACCATGCTGACTCGGGGTATTTCATATTCTTAGCTACTTAAGACACGCTGACAAGGAGCTTTCGCAGTTTTGCGGCTCTTTGCCCAAAAACATGACTCCTATTTATGAGGCATGAACTGTAGTTGCACTATTAACCTTCCAGTACAGTACAGCAGGCGGGTTACCTTTCCCTTGAGTCTGATGAGGAAGCTGAGGCAGGAGAGCGCTTTCACTCGGACGCTGTCCTCAAGGGTCGTGTTGGCAGCGATCTGAAACACACACACACACACACACACACACACAGATCAATTAAATCAAAGCTCTAGCCAGTAGGGGTTGCTGTAAGGTTGTGAGGTGACTCCGTTCCTCAGGATTTTACCTGCGCTCCCCTGACTGTGTGACTCCCCCCTGCACACCACGCGGCCGTGCCTTTACCAGGGGAGACCCTCGGGGACCCCTGCGCTCCCCTGACTGTGTGACTCCCCCCTGCACACCACGCGGCCGTGCCTTTACCAGGGGAGACCCTCGGGGACCCCTGCGCTCCCCTGACTGTGTGACTCCCCCCCTGCACACCACGCGGCATGTCCAATTGTAGGTATCCCCCAGTACAATTTATGAACAACTTATTTCCATAAACATTACTATATAATTAGCTAGGGAAGAGTTACCTTTTTGCAAAGTTACTTAGTGTTGTAATAACAGAAAAAAATGTAATTGCCAAGAAGTGGTGGAAAATGACTGGCTTTTTGCAATATTTTTCTTTTTTTTAATTTTTTTTTTTTACTGTTTCCTTATTAATGATTGAATGAATATGAAAATACAGGAATGAATGAATGAATGAATGAATGAATTCAAAACATCCGTGGTCAAGTAAATAAATATCTGAAAATGTAAATAACACACACACACAGATAAATAAAACTACGTGTGCCTTTAAGTGTCTGCATCTGTGTACGTGACTGACCTCCAGACAGAACTGAACGACCTCCGAGACGTGTGGCACAATGATGGGCATCTCGTTCTCCATCAGCTCATCGAACACTTCCATCGCCTCGCTGGCCTGGACCTCAAAAGGGAAAAAAAAAAAAAAAAGAGATGGGAGGGATCACAATTATGAGACTCAATCAGAGAGCGCATCCCCTCAATCTATACAGGCTGTGTGGTCCAGTGGTTAAAGAAAGGGGCTTGTAACCAGGAGGTCCCCGGTTCAAATCCCACCTCAGCCACTGACTCATTGTGTGACCCCTGAGCAAGTCACTTAACCTCCTTGTGCTCCGTCTTTCGGGTGAGACGTAGTTGTAAGTGACTCTGCAGCTGATGCATAGTTCACACACCCTAGCCTCTGTAAGTCACCTTGGATAAAGGCATCTGCTAAATAAACAAATAATAATGATAATAATAATAATAATAATAATAATAATAATAATAATAATAATAATACCTGGTTTGCCTGTATCAGATGTTTAATGGCAACCATCAGCTTCGGGATCAGTGTTCTAGTCAGGTTCTGTAGACAGACAAGATAGATAGAAAAAATATGTTGTTGCTGTTATTCCATGGTTTTCCCATGGTTATATTTTTACTATAGTTTACCAGTTTCTCTGAGTACATGATGTTGAATAAGAGATCTAAATTATGTTCATATAGTTGTGTTTTTAATTATGTCTCAGTTCTAGGCGATGCTAAACGTTTGTCCACAGCTGCAGGTCCTTCTCTCTTGTTTCTCTACTCACCAGCTCCTCAGCCCCCAGGAAGGCTGCCATGGCAGACAGCGTCTGGATGGAGTAGAACATGGCGTTCGTGTTCCCATGATCCTCCAGGGTGGTGCCAAACAGCTTCAGCAACTGCTTGTAGTGAGGCTTGAAGGGCTCCGGGTTCGAATCCATCACCTTACTGAGAACCAGCAGCCCAATCTGAGAGAGAGAGATAGAGAGAGCATTGACACACACACACACACACAGATGTTTGCATTCCTATATTTGTGGGGACCTCTCATTGACTCTCACTATATTTTTATTTACTATTTCTAACTCCATTCAGACAAAACTCCACACAGGGTGAAGGCTGACAACAACTAAATATTTTGGCTTTTTTTTTTTTTTTTTTTTTTTTTAAGGCACACACACACATCACTTTACTCAAAACCTAAACAGAGAGAAACAGAGAAAGCGATAGAGGAAAGGGCAGTAGAGAGAGGACAGAGAGAAAGAGACTGGGATTCAGAGACAGCACTGAAACACACACACAAATATACTGTACTGAGCCATGAAGGGCCCAGGGTTTGAATCCATCACTTGCTCAGTGTTGTGTACTTACTGTGTAGTTAGTTGCGTAACCATACTGTATTTACCTGTCTCTCCTGTGGGTTGGCGCTCTTGGTTGATTGGTTCAGGAAGTTGAGCAGCGCTGGCCAGTGGTCTGGGGTCTCGTGCTTCACCAGCACTGATGCCAGCTGGGACAGAGAGTGACGCACCTTGTGTCTGGAAACAAACCCACAGAGAGAGAGAGAGAGAGAGAGAGAGGGAGAGAGAGAGAGAGAGAGAGACACAGAGAAGGGGGAGGGAGAAAGAGATAGACAGAGATAAAGAGACAGAGACAGAGAGGGGGGGGAGAGAGAGACAGAGAGAGACACAGAGACAGAGAGAGAGAGAAGGGGGAGTGAGAAAGAGAGATGGAGAGAGAGACAGAGAGAGAGAAGGGGGAGGGAGAAAGACAGATGGAGAGAGAGAGGGGGGAGGGAGAGAGAGGGAGGGAGAGAGAGAGGGAGAGAGAGAGACAGAGAGAGAGAGGGGTGGAAGAAAGAGAGAGAAAGAGATGAAGAGAGAGACAAAGATAGAGACAGAGATAAAGAGACAGAAAGAGAGAGAGAGAGTGAATCATTCAAGAAAGAGAGGGGTCTTTACTGGTAGGTAATTAAAAAGTGCCACCACTATCAAAAAAAAACATCAACACAATCGAGAGAGTTGATGCATCCTTCATAACTATTGAACACTCAACAATGCTACATTTAGAAACACTGAAAGAAACATAGCAAGTTCTCAATGGCTAATGTTTGGCTTAGAAGTCTTTTTCAAGGCCTATTCAAAACGTTTCTCACTGAACTGATTCAGTGTCTTTAAAAGTTTATTTTCCGACAGTTGAGCTCAACCTTTTGGTTCAAGTTTTGTTCCAACAGTATGCAGTGAAGCGTGTATGAATTATGTTCCTGACTGCATGTAATATATAGGACTGCTTCCATCCAATCAAAGGACTTGTAGTTTGAAGCATCCTGATATAATGGATTTTTTTTTATCAATTATTCACATTTTTGTGTACCTACATGACCTTTTTCTTTTTGATTTTGCACATAGCATTTTTCCTTTTTAAAATATATACAGTCGTCATCAAAGAGTTGACTTACTCTCTGTTTGCACCAATGTTATTTCCCAATATATTAAGTGTTGTAAGTATTATTTGATACACTATACTTAAATGGCAATGATGTCTCTTATGAGTGTGCTGAACAGCTGTAGTTAAAAATCTAGTGAATTAACTGAGTTAAGGTCAACAGGTACCAATATTTATGACTCCAACTCTATGAAAGTCAATGGAGTTAATTCATAAATATTGGTACCGTGCCTTAACTCAGTTAATTCACCAGATTTGTAACTACCACTTGGTAAGATGAATGGGAGTTTAGCAGTGTGGAGTAGTGGTTAGGGCTCTGGACTCTTGACCGGAGGGTCGTGGGTTCAATCCCAGGTGGGGGACACTGCTGCTGTACCCTTGAGCAAGGTACTTTACCTAGATTGCTCCAGTAAAAACCCAACTGTATAAATGGGTAATTGTATGTAAAAATAATGTGATATCTTCTAACAATTGTAAGTCGCCCTGGATAAGGGCGTCTGCTAAGAAATAAATAATAATAATTATAATATTAATAACACACTCACACGAGGCATCACTGTGTATTAAACAATATTTATAACACTTAATACATTGGGAAATAACATTGTTGCAAATAGAGGGTATGTCAACTTTTGATGACAACTTGTATATCAGATGACATCAGATACTCACTCAGTTTCCTGTTGCAGGGCTTGTAAGACTAAGGCCTTGAGGCTACAGGAGAAGGGAAGAGAAGAGAGAGAGAGAAAAGTATTTTTTTTGAATTGGTCATTTATCAGTTGCTTCCATCCATGTCCAGAGACTAAGGGGTGAACTATGCATCAATAACTGCTGCTGCAGAGTCACTTAGAATAGGATTTTACGTCTCATCCGAAGGACGGAGCACAAGGAGGTTAAGTGACTTGCTCAGGGTCACACACAAAGAGAGTCAGTGGCTGAGCCAGGACTTAACTGGGAACCTCCTGGTACAAACCCCTATCTTCAACCACCAAGCCTCCTTTTTTTCTAGTCTCTTCAGCAGTAAGCCTTCTATGGACCACTTTTAAACATACTAGTTAACAACTGCAGGGGACGAGTGTGGTGGGGAGGGGAGGGGAGCTTCGGCCAGGGTGTCCTCGGATAACAACAACATCATTACTGTACAGCAACTTACATTTCCCCCCCAAAGTGGCTTGGAAGTCAGTTGCAGGACTGTTAAGTGAGACGATAACTAAAGTAGCAGGAGCCAGTCTGGTTATAATAAACGGAGGGGTGGGCAAGCACAGGGAGAGAGATTACAGAGTTACTGAATCTCCTGCAGTGCTTTTACTGTAAACTGTGTTTGTCCATATCACAGCAAATCCCCCATCATTTTGATATTTTCTATAGCAGTGGCGTGCCGTCAGGACCTTCAATATACTCTCTGCTGACAAGACAGTGCCAAGTAAACCGTCAGTCAAATGACATTACGTTGCCTCACTCACTTGCGTACAGTGTGCTTGCTTATACTATGAAACATACTACTCTGATTATTATTTGTTCATTTGTCTGATGCCTTTATCCAAGACGACTTTACAGGGTTTAATAGTTTTTTTTAAAGAGTCTAGGGGTTTCCTGAAGGGGATGTGATCAGCCAATAAGAGATCTGCATTCCCCCTGCATAAGTCTAAAACAATGACCAGACGCTAGAAAAAAACGCCTCTGCTACCCCAGTCCATTTTGTCACGGCACGTCACTGTTCTATAGATAAATTAAATACAGCAGGGATCTCCAACCCTGGGCCTGGAGAGCCCCTGTCCAGCAGGTTTAATAGGTGTCTTTACATCATCAGTGGCTAATGATTTGGAACTACCCGTTAACCTTGACTAATTAAGCCAATAACTGGTTCAATTAAGTAACTGAGAGATCAGTTGAAATGAGAACCAGAAGACCCTGTTAGCTCTCCTCTGTTGGACCGGGTGGGAGAGCCCTGGATATAGAGAATTACAATGTAAAATGGGTTCATTCCAGAACTAACTGCCACAGGATAATGTGTGTAGGCCTACAGGTGCTGTGTGGGGGTGAGAATATTTATTAAAACGCAAAAGTGCAGCCGGAAAAAAAATAGCGCAGGTAGCTTTGACCGGATGACACGTCTTTCACTTAGATTGTAGAGATTTCATTTCTTGCTTTAATATTTTGTAATATTTTTACAATTAAAACTGTATTTTTTTTTTTTTTATTTCAATTTTATAAAATGTTGTATTAGACAGTTTTGTTGTTTTTTTTAATTTAGTGATTTAATTTGTTTTTATTTATTTATTTTTTTTAGGCACTTGAGCGCCTTTACCGGAGATCAATTGAATTTTTAAAAGGAGAGGAGAACAGTCGATGGAAAACACTGAAAAATCAGAAGCCCTGTTCATAATAAACACAGCAGTGTAGCCACCTACTTTTCTTTGATGTCGGGTGCCAGCTTCCTCCAGCGCTTCAAAACTCGCATTCTCACCATGACCGCAGCAAACTGACGGATCTGACAGTCAAAGAGTAGGATAATGAATATTCTTTCAATATTAAACAAATATTCTTCTAAACTGACAGCTATATATATATATAAAAAGAAAAGGTTTTTTAAAATCTTTTCTTTCATATGCCTTCAATTTTGTACACTGCAGATATTCAGCCGATGAAGGACTTGTAGTCCAAAACGTCCTGATAATTGATTTGTAATCAATTATTCTACCTGAAATTATTATTATTATTATTATTATTTGTTTATTTAGCAGACGCCTTTATCCAAGGCGACTTAAAGAGACTCGGGTGTGTGAACTATGCATCAGCTGCAGAGTCACTTACAACTACGTCTCACCCGAAAGACGGAGCACAAGGAGGTTAAGTGACTTGTTCAGGGTCACACAATGAGTCAGTGGCTGAGGTGGGATTTGAACCGGGGACCTCCTGGTTACAAGCCCTTTTCTTTAACCACTGGACCACACAGCCTCCTGAAATACTCTTTTCTCTTTTTTCTTTTTGATCATTTTGGTACACAGCAGTTTTCCTTTTTCTCAAACTTTATATATATATATATATATATATATATATATATATATATATATATATATATATATATATATTATATATATATATATATATATATTATATATATATATATATATATATATATAATAAAATATGTATTTTTCTGAACACAAACTCTTAAGTTACACGTTATTCCTTTGTCTTCTTAACTTCAAATGGTGACAACCCTCAGAAATTTCACAAACATTGAAGAGGATAACCATTTATGGTTTACACAAGTCACAATAATAATAATAATAATAATAATAATAATAATAATACCGTTATATTTTAATTAGCTTACCTGGGCGTCTTGTGAGGTGGTCATTACCCCACACAGTGCCGGTATTACTGCCGGGTCTTTAAAGGCTTGCTTCAGTTGTGCTGTTGCCTACGAGAGGAAAAAATATATATATAAAATATTAACGTAAATTAAATAAAATATATTTTATTAACGCCGGTAAAGCCGTTCACCAACTTGACGAAGAAGCGCTCGCTTCAGTCCCGTGACCGCCAAAACGAACATGCCGTCATCAACAGCCAATCAGTACGCCGAATTCTCCGCGCGAGCGAGCTTTAGCGGGCGATTTTTAAGAACGCTTGTTTTTTAAAAAACTCAAAATTCTATAACCGTTTCTCCTGTTATACACGATATCGAGGGGGAAACAAAAACGTTATTATAATTTAAAATAAAAGAGCAGTGGTCTTACAAACTGTAAAACAGAGGATAACTTGGGGTTTGATACCTCAAAGTCGGTCTCCTTGAACCAGGTTTCAAGCCACTGTTACTGAAAAATTAGCTTCGTGTTCCCTCAAGTCTAAAAATAGTTGGATTATAGCGCATTTTACTTTACCTTCCTACGTAGACCACTACTCGTCCGACGCATAAAAAACCCTTACTGAATTAAAAAATAAATAGACCATATAATATTTAAAAAATGACAACCACATAAAAAAATATATATAGTTGCAGTCCTTTGTTATGCTTTAAATGCAGGTGTGGGTCCAACGTGGCAAATTGACAATATTACAATTGACCGGACAATATTGAAAGGGGAAAAAAAAAGTGTGATACCGGCAAATAAAATACAACCATTGTATTGTACCTCTCACCCAACAAAACCTTTAACATCAAATCACATCCCCTAACATAATCTTAGCAATTGGTGGCTATGAAAAAGAGACAGTATCTGGCTTAATGTGGAGTAAAATGAAGTTTTTTTTTTTGTTAGAAACCAAACCACCAAACCCAACAAGACAACTGTGTATTACTGTTACAAAATAAAATAATTAACAGTAATGTTCAGAAACGACCCTAAAAGCGACACACTGAGTTATAGTCGGGCAATGTTCCGTTGACGTGTTTTGATATGTTTTATTTTAAAAGTAAATAAATAAATAACGGTAAGGCTGTCAGCACACCCCTCCCAACTCCCATTTAAAATCACAGCAACAAGATAACATACCCTAAACCCAACACATTTTAAACAATACAGGTCTAGCAAATTTTAACTACTATACTTTATTTGTGTATTTATTTGTAACTGTATCTGTAACAACATGATACAGGCGATAAAGCTACCGTGTTGTCAATAAGATCAAGAATGACAGCAACTGGATTAACATGAAAACAATTATTGGAATAGCCGTACGATATAAAACTAGCCTGATAATACGAACCAGGGATGTATTAATTAAATCAAATAACCGAAAACGTGAAATAAAGAGACACAAAATGGCAGTAAACGTGTGTAGAGGCAACCCAAACAAGTTATAACGGTCTTCAATACAAAAATAATAATAGTAATAATTTTTAAAAAAAAGCAAAACCTATTCCTAGTTCATTGAATACTGTTAGTATTGAAGAATATATCTCTGGTTTTATAAAACCGTAACGATTTAATCGTAGATAGGGTTTTATTTATGCTGCCGTACCTGTTGTATGATCGCATTGTCGGGCTGTACCAGCTGAGACAAGATATGCTCAAGTTGATCTGTCATCTTTCAAGAGATCCGGGGCTCAAAACCGCACGACCCCGAAAAAAAAATGGATTTTAAAACGCAGGAGAGGTGTTGGAAATGTGTTAAAGCGTGTGCTTCCCGAAGCAGTGCCACACATGGCAACGCGGAGAGCCAGCGAGTTTCAAAAATACACAAGTCGGTGTAGTTCGGCAAGCCGCGCCTGGAGGGCAGCACAGCGACGCCTTGTGGACGGCGGTGGAGACGGTGACTAAAATTAACCCGATAAGTAATTATTATTATTATTATTATTATTATTATTATTATTATTATTATTATTATTATTATTATTATTATTATTTATTTCTTAGCAGACCCGATAAGTAATTATTAATTTATTTATTTTAATCAGAACGCAAGCTGTGTTTATGCAATTTGCTGCGTTACATTTAGACTTAACGTTATATAGTTAAAGACAATGTTTTAAATAACACTAGGACGCTTCTGTATTTTTGTTTAAAAAAAAAACCAACTATTTTTTAACTCTCTACCTGTTAAAACATTGCTTTTAACTATATAACGTTAAGTCTAAATGTAACGCAGCAAATTGCATAAATACAGCTTGCGTTCTGATTAAAATAAATACATTAATAATTACTTATCGGGTTCATTTTAGTCGTATATAATAACAAGTCGTTGTCATGCCGTCAGAAACCTATAAATACCTCCAATGTTTTGATTCAAATATAGAGATGATATGATATAGAAATGATATAGAGAACCAAGCTTTATTTTGTTGATCAGAGAACTTTTACGGTGCAATTTCATGTTAACAGATTTATATTTTATTGCATGTTTCATTTCAATTTCATGTTAACAGATTTATAATGGAAGGCTCCCTTGAGAAAGATATGTACAACATATCGAAACGTTGGGCAGCTGGCTTACAAAATTAAATATTTCACGACGTTTCGGCTTAGAAAGCGCTTTTTATCCGGAACGTCCTAAAATAAATGATGTTTTTTTTTTTTTTTTTTTAATCAGTTAAAAATACATGCCGGTTTCCACGGTGTTTTCAAAAATAAACATACAGTTTATATCAAATGGAAAAAAAATAAATAAAGTTTTTAATCAGTTAAAAATACATGCCGGTTTCCACGGTGTTTTCAAAAATAAACATACAGTTTATATCAAATGGAAAAAAATAAATAAAGTTAGATGTTTCTTTGTAAGAAGTTGGTAGGTGTTTTGAAATGGCTTGGTAAGGGACCTGATTAGCATATTGCATTCCATCTGTGACGCGGCGCCGCTGATACCTGGTATTTAAAATCGTTGTGACGTCTCCATTCACATTTAAAACGGGTGTTTAAAACCAGGCTCCGTCCCACCAGCGGGGGGGGGGACATACCTGGCACATCCCTACCTGTGTGCTACAAACACAATATAAAACGAAACCCATGTTTAACATCAAAATCAATCCGACGCGAATTCGTTTCAAAGCGCTCCCTTAAATCCGACACGCCAGAACCGCAAAATGTGGGTTTTTTTTAATCCGAATCAACCCCAAAAAATGTGTTTTTTAATCCGAATCAACCCCTCACCAGATCCTCAAATTTATTTTTTGTAATTTTGTATTTAATTATATCCAGTTATACAATGTTTTTTTTATTTACCACAGAGACGTGGCCTCGTTGCGACGTGAAATTATTTTCACATCGCCGCGCGTTTTTTTTTTAATATATATTTTTTATTAAGAAAACTCAGCGTGTGTTTCCATTGTCTTCTTTTTAATAATGCATTCAATTAAAACTCAGCTTTAATTACAGGTATTACTGACAGTCTGTAAATGTGTCTCCTCGCTATAACATTAACGTGTCAGGAGTCCATTGAATTTAATTGAACCCTGACGAGCCCGTATCTGATAAACTGGTGAGGATCCACAACTGACGCTTATATTATTATTATTATTATTTATTTCTTAGCAGACGTCCTTATCCAGGGCGACTTACAATTGTTACAAGATAACACATTATTTTTACATACAATTCCCCATTTATACAGTTGGGTTTTTACTGGAGCAATCTGGGTAAAGTACCTTGCTCAAGGGTACAGCAGCAGTGTCCCCCCCACCTGGGATTGAACCCACAACCCTCTGGTCAAGAGTCCAGAGCCCTGACCACTACTCCACACCGCTGTCCTTATATAATTTCAGATGACAGACTTGCACATCAAATTTGGCCTTATGAAACAATTTGTCAGAGCTCTAGATAAGGAGTCGGCAGCCTTCAAGTACCTTCAAGACTTCTTCCCTAAGCTGTCTGAGGCAAAGGTCAAAGCCGGTGTCTTCGTCGGACCACAGATAAAGAAGATCCTGGAGTGCAATGAATTCCCCAAGAAGCTCACTAGTAAGGAGAAAGCGGCTTGGATCAGCTTTGTCGCAGTGGTTCGGGGCTACCTGGGCAATCACAAGGCCGAAAACTATGTGGAGCTGGTTGAGACTCTGGTGAAGAACTACGGCACAATGGGCTGTAGGATGTCCCTCAAAGTCCATCTCCTTGATGCTCATCTTGATAAATTCAAGGAGAACATGGGAGCGTACTCGGAGGAGCAAGGCGAGCGCTTCCACCAGGATATACTGGACTTTGAACGCCGCTACCAAGGCCAGTATAACGAGAACATGATGGGAGACTACATTTGGGGGCTGATTCGTGAAAGTGATTTACAGTATAATCGTAAATCTCGAAAAACTACTCACTTCTAAATCTTTTGTAGTCATTTTTGTATTACTTTAGTATAAATACATGTTAATTTGGATTCATATGTTGTTTTTTTCTGACTTTATGTGAACGAAAAGACACAAATTTGCCTGTTTTCTTATTGGAAATAGGTCAATTTCAAAATATCACTGTCCTGGTCACAAAAGCAAAGTTTGTGGGGAATAATAGCCATTTTCTATACTTTTGAGGCATAAGCAATTAGGAAATAACACTTACTACCCAGGAACAAAAATTGTGTTACATAGTGTAATATAAGGGTGATTAGTTTAGTTTTTAGGTGTACCTCAGGGCAGAATAATTGCACAGAGTATCGAGTTTGTTTTGGAGGGGGGGTTGGGTTGGGGGGGGGGGGGGTGAAATCGGGGGGGGTCGTGTGAAAACAACTGAATGGGCTACACCTGCACGAGCTCGTTTGCGGCTGCTCTTTTCGCACTTAATAAAGGCGAGTTAGCATCTAAAAAACAAACAAAAAAAAACGACTTAAATTTATGCATACTGGAGATTCGAAAACACCCCCCCCACGGTAAAAAATAAAAACATTTATTTTTTAAAAATGCATTTGCGTTGTTGTGTTTTGCAACTGCAACATATTTTTTTAAATGAGGCAGTGTACAAAATTGAATATATATATATATATTAGCTCAAAGAGCCAGCTGCCCCTATATATTGGCCGGGGTTTCAATTATAATAACATAATTCATAAATAATATAAACGTTGTAAACACTTAATCAAATTTAAATTAATTAGCAAATGGGGGACACTGCTGCTGTACCCTTGAGCAAGGTACTTTACCTAGATTGCTCCAGTACAAACCCAACTATATAAATGGGTAATTGTATGTAAAAATAATGTGAAATAATGTATAATGTGAAATAATGTATAATGTGATATCTTGTAACAATTGTAAGTCGCCCTGGATAAGGGCGTCTGCTAAGAAATAAATAATAATAATAATAATAATAATAATAATAATAATAATAAATAAAAGACGAGGACTGTTTCGTTCTCTCTCTACCTGGGATTATAATTTGTTTTTCTAATTGTCGCGCGTTTGTTTCACTCGCTTTTCAAGACTGGCTCGCAAAACCGAGCCGTTTGTTTTCACTTCAGCCTTTTTAATTACACCGGGAAAATCAATTCCATAAACCCGCCCTCGCATCCTGAAGAAATTAATTTCAGCTGCGTGTGGAACGGGCTTTCGAAACGTCAGCGTTTTACGTGTGAAATGTAAGCCAATACGTCTGCGTTTTTATTTTATAACAGTCTGTTATTTTTATTTATTTATTTATTTATTTATTTATTTATGTGGCGTTTCGAGAGGTTTACCTCTACCGTATATCGTATATTAGCTGGCTCACGAGTTTTTTGTGTAAATCATAATCTCTCTCATTATTATTATTATTATTATTATTATTATTATTATTATTATTTATTTCTTAGCAGACGTCCTTATCCAGGGCGACTTACAATTGTTACAAGATAACACATTATTTTTACATACAATTCCCCATTTATACAGTTGGGTTTTTACTGGAGCAATCTAGGTAAAGTACCTTGCTCAAGGGTACAGCAGCAGCGTCCCCCCACCTGGGATTGAACCCACGACCCTCCGGTCAAGAGTCCAGAGCCCTGACCACTACTCCACACTGCTGCCCTCTCATATATATATATATATATATATATATATATATATATATATATAGTTGTGCACGCTGATGCGCTGGGGAGGCCAAATCTAGACTGATCCTCAGAGCCAGCATTGCGTGATATAATAAAAATATAAGTTTATATAAAGTAGTGTTAATTAGAATTAATACAGATTCAAAGATAGAAGTAAAAATGATGTCACAATATATAGAACAGCATTACATCATGTAAGAATAAATCATGAATTTGAATGTAAACAATAACAAGTAGTTGTCATGCCGTCAAAAACCTATAAATACCTAAAATATGTTTTGATTCAAACACAGGCTCCCTTGAGAAAGATATGTACAACATATCGAAACGTTGGGCAGCTGGCTCTTTGAGCTAAAATATATACAATAAAGGCATTATATCAAAAGAATTAAAAAAATACATGCAACCACATAATGCAAGAACAGGCCTAGCAAGAGGAAATCCTAAAATGCACAAAGAAAATCACCCTATGCGAATGATAGTCAGTACAATTGATAATCCAACACACATAATAGCTGAAATAGCAGAAAAACAACTTAGGTCGCACGTTGAGAAATTACCAAGCTATGTTAAGGATACAACACAATTTTTAAAAAGACTTGAATCAATAAAACACAACCTTCCAGAGAATACAATTTTATTTTGCATGGATGTAAAATCCTTGTACCCAAGTGTCCCTCGTAAAGAAACTTTAGAAGCTTGTCAAAAAGCACTAGATAATAGACTAGATAAATCAATACCAACAGCAGAGGTACTGAACATGATCAACATAGTTTTAGAAAACAGTTATTTTACATTTGTTGATAAGAAGGGCAGCTGGCTCTTTGAGCTAATATATATATATATATATATATATATATATATATATATATATATATATATATGTGTGTGTGTGTGTGTGTGTGTGTGTGTGTTTGTTCATTGTAAACTTCCCAGTGTTTTCTGTGTATTATTATTATTATTATTATTATTATTATTATTATTATTATTATTATTTATTTCTTAGCAGACGCCTTTATCCAGGGCGACTTACAATCGTAAGCAAATACATTTCAAGTGTTACAATACAAGTAATACAATAAGAGCAAGAAATACAATAACTTTTGTTCAAGCAAAGTACAAGTGTGACAAACCACAATTCAATAATACAGCAGATAATAGTGATAGTTACATCAGGATATGATTAAATAGTGATAGTTACATCAGGATGTGATTAAATACAAAGTACTACAGGTTAAACACTTGGCAGATTACAGTATTCTGAAGTACAGGATTAAATGCAGTAAAATAGGGGGCAGATAAGAGCAAAATAAAGCACATTTACATGAAGGGTGATAGTGTCCCAGGATACAAACAGAGTTTAACACGCCTTGGTCAAGAGAGTTTAAAAAAACACGGGTATTTATACGTTTTTTGTTGCCATGGTACCAAGAACCGTAAAAAAAACCCCCTTAACTTCTCAAAGTGCAGCTTGAGTTCTGATATTGTTTTTTTTTTTTTGGGGGGGGGGGGGGGGTCACGTGAGCTGTTTACTGACTATAACCAAGCCCCCCCCCCCCCCCCGCCGCACCCCCCACCTCTTCTGTATCATCTCGTGTAAGTGGCTTACTGTATTTGCCCAGTGTGATCTCCTTTGCCACGCGTGTCACACACTAGCAGATTATTTTAATTATTTGTCGGCGCTGCGCGTTTTATTTTAAATTTTCGGCATTTTTTTATCTTATTTTACACACGCGACCATTTCACTAAGGAGCGGTTTGGTACCCTTAAATTTAACTGTGTGTTGCGCATGCGCTGCGCTTTTTATAGGGTTTCTCTCTCTCTCTCTCCGCGTCCTATTTTATGTTTTTTAACAATTCGTGTACGTATTATTTTTTTTTAAACTTTGCATAAAAGAGGTGAAACTTCACCCCCCCCCCCCCCCCCCGGCGTTGTTGTCGCCCCGTTAGCGGATTAACAGCAAACGTCTCCACAGCAAATTAGCATTTGAATATTGTTTGTGCGCGACGGATAGCGGGGGGGGGGGGGAGGGTGTTGGGGGGGGGGGGGGGGGGGGGGGCGACTACAAATTACCAGGTGTTAAAGAAAACAAACATCTTTTCTCATTGGCTACAGGTGAGGCACACAGTACACGCCCCCCCCTTTCGCTGACTCCCCACTATAAATACCGACCGCCCTCCCCGCCAACGTAACATTCTGAACGATAACCTGGCAATTTAATTTATTTATTTTTTTTATTGCAGCGTGCCCGGCGGCGTCTGCATTTGCTGCTTTTGAGCAGCCGCCGTTTAAACCCCGCTGTTTTAACAGATATAGGTAATGGAGGAGTGGAAGACTTCTTGCATCGCCCCAGCCTCTTCGTACCACGCTTACGCCTACGGTTTGCTCTACCCGGACCACCAGGCAAGCCACGCCGGCTACTGGGGTCCCGCCGGCAGTGGCGTTGTGATGGACGTTGGGCAGCACCCGGGACCCGGGACACGAACCCCACAGCCGGACCTGTCTCCGGCATATGCGGGGCAGAAAGCAAGCAGCGACTCGGGTGATAAAGAACCGCAAAGTCCCGGTAAGAGATTCATCTTAAGTACGGATTGATTTCCTTTTATATATATACAATGAGACATTTTATTTATTAGCGCTACCGTGTACTATACACACACACACAAGACGGTTTGCAATTAAAAACTAATATTTTTGCACCAGTTATATATTAGAAGTTATTAACAGCAGATAATGGCGATTTATTTAAAACCTCAACGGATATATATTTGAGCTAGGGGGCAGAGCGTTGCTTGAAGGTACTTTTTTTTTAAGAGAAAGTTATCGGGTAGTGAAATATAGAAATTGTATGCAAAGCGGTTCCTTACCATTTGGCTTACAAATATATTTCATGAGAAATGTGTGTTCTTTTTATATGGGATGGGATTGAGGGGGGAGCAGGACGATCATGCCCTTATTATTATTATTATTATTATTATTTATTTCTTAGCAGTCGCCCTTATCCAGGGCGACTTACACTCGTAAACAAAAATGCATTTCAAAAATCGCAGTACGAGTATTAATACAATTGTGCAAGAAAATACAATTGTCTCCCATATAGAGACTAGAATGTATTTATTTACAACCGAGTGAAGGACGAGTGTGTTCCAACGCTATAACTACGTTATTAAAAAAAATATATATGTATTTCGTGCATATGCTAAGATGCGATTTAATATAGTATGGGAGATGGTAAGTTTTGTTTTAAACCCGTAGTAATCTGTTTATACTGATGAAAAGTTAAATATCGCGCACCAACTCAGCCCCAGCGAGCCTTAAACCGCCTGCAAATAACTGCGAGGGATGATGGGAGTTGTAGTTCTGTAGTCTCTCGTTTTTATGTGACTTTTTTTTCAGTTGTATTTGTTTTATTTCTCATTAAAAAAAAAAAATAGGTTAAATGCAATCATCATATTTTATTTCAGAATATTATGTACGGTTCACTTGTCAACCGGCATCTATCAGACTCCAGTAAATAGGCCGATATTATGTAACTAATACAATTTTAAAATTAATTTATGTATTTATCACATTAAATGTTTCACCGCACATTGATATGCTCCGCGTTATAAGATAGTTGAAGACTGAACAAATTTATACTTGCCGTTTCTGACCAATTCAGAAGCGGGTTTTGTTTATTTTTTTCAAATTCTGTTAAATACACAAATAGTTGTGTACGTAATTCCCCAAACCGTCTTTTTAAGCAGAACCTATAAACTAATTTGAAAAATAAAACCGTATAAAATGTCTCCGCGCAGAGTCTTGGTGCTCAAACGGCCCCGACGCGCCTCAATCCGTCCAGGGCTTGGAAGAGTCCGAATGCAGCGGCAGCTCCCTCGACGCCGAGCCGTTGTCTTCCACGCTCCAGGACGGCGACGAGCCCCGGGAAACTCCGCGGCTGCGGCTGGGCGGTGACGGAGGCTCCGCGCCGGAGGGAGACCTCATCAACATGGCGGCGGCGGCGGACGAACCGAAAGCCAAGAAAGCCAAGCCGCGGACCGCTTTTTCCCAGGAACAGATGCAGGCTCTCCAGCAGCGCTTCCAGGTGCAAAGGTACCTGACCCCCGTGGAGATGAAGACGTTCGCGGGGATGATAGGCCTCACATACAAACAGGTACATTTTTTTTAAATATATAACAGTGTTTTTTTTTAAATTATTATTTATTTATTTATTTGTTTATTTATTTATTTATTATTATTATTATTATTATTATTATTATTATTATTTATTTCTTAGCAGACGCCCTTATCCAGGGCGACTTACAATCGTAAGCAAAAACATTTCAAGCGTTACAATAAAAGTAGTCTGCTAAGAAATAAATAATAATAATAATAATAAAGTAATACAATGAGAGCAAGAAATACAATAACTTTTGTTCAAGCAAAGTACAAGTTTGACAAACCACAATTCAATAATACAGCAGGTAATAGTGATAGTTACATCAGGATATGATTAAATAGTGATAGTTACATCAGGATGTGATTAAATACAAAATACTACAGATTAAACACTTGGCAGATTACAATATTCTGAGGTACAGGATTAAATGCAGTAAAATAGGGGGCTGATAAGAGCAAAATAAAGCACATTTACATGAAGGGTGATAGTGTCCCAGGATACAAACATTTGTTCATTTGGAAAGGTTCACAAAAATTAAAAAAACAATGCTAAACTTTTACCAGTGCATCCCAATCGCTAACACAACAGACATCCCAGAAACACAGCGATTGTGCCATTTAAAAAAAATAAAAATAATAATAATAAATTTCTGTATTGTTTGGTTATTAATCAGTCTGATGTGCGCGTCACGGGTTTATACAAAAAGCCGATCTATTTTGTAATCTGGTAATTTATACATTTAACGCACGTAATTAATGTTTAATCCTGTACTTTCTGGTATTTTGTAACAGTTGTAAAATACAAATGTACGTTAAGTTTGTAAGTTAAAGTGTACCTGTTTGTCTGCTAATAAATAAATGCATAAATACGTGATAATTTGCTTAATAAGACCTTGTTGCTTGTTATGAACAATTGCAAAGGTCGAGTTTAAGCCAATTCTCGGTTCAGGTGTCTAGTCCGGTAATCGGAAACTCAGTTGTGATGAACCGAGGTTGGGAACCGCTGATCTAGACAAAAACACGTGTAACTACATCCCATAATGCTTTGTTTTATCCCCCTGCCAACCCCGAATGCTGTTGCGGATTTTTTTTGAAATAGTTTAGCACTGTGAAAATCGTAATGTTATTTTGAGGGCTCCGTGCATAGAATGGTTTAATACAGGGGTTACCCAAGATCCACTCCAGGGGTTGCCGAGGATCCGCTCCAGGTTTTTGTTCCAACCCGTGCATAGAATGGTTTAATACGGGGGTTACCCAAGATCCACTCCAGGGGTTGCCCAGGATCCGCTCCAGGTCTTTGTTCCAACCCGTGCATAGAATGGTTTAATACGGGGGTTACCCAAGATCCACTCCAGGGGTTGCCCAGGATCTGCTCCAGGTCTTTGTTCCAAGCCGTGCATAGAATGGTTTATTACAGGGGTTACCCAAGATCCACTCCAGGGGTTGCCGAGGATCCGCTCCAGGTCTTTGTTCCAACCCGTGCATAGAATGGTTTAATACGGGGGTTACCCAAGATCCACTCCAGGGGTTGCCCAGGATCTGCTCCAGGTCTTTGTTCCAACCCGTGCATAGAATGGTTTAATACAGGGGTTACCCAAGATCCACTCCAGGGGTTGCCCAGGATCCGCTCCAGGTCTTTGTTCCAACCCGTGCATAGAATGGTTTAATACAGGGGTTACCCAAGATCCACTCCAGGGGTTGCCCAGGATCCGCTCCAGGTCTTTGTTCCAACCCGTGCATAGACTGGTTTAATACAGGGGTTACCCAATAATAACCCATCTGGAGAAGCAAATTATTATTATTTATTTCTTAGCAGACGCCCTTATCCAGGGCGACTTACAATCGTAAGCAAATACATTTCCAGTGTAAAAAAATCAAAGCTACATTTAAGTAACCATGGAAACTCGGACTGTAGCAAAAACATCCATGAAAAACTGGGATAAGGTAGCGATTTTCTTTCTTTATTTTAAACAAAGTGTTCGAGCAAGGGGCAGGAATGCAATCGGCCTCCTTTTGTGGCTTGGAAAAACAAATTGTGCTTTTTATTTAAAACTAAATGCGGCGTGTAAAACTGTCCGTACCTGATTTGAAATCTGCCTCCCCTTTGTCCGGATACATTTGTTGGTTCAGTAATTTTGTCGTCCCCCATGACCAGCACACTGCTTTATAAGAGCATAGTTTCCAAACGAGAGGAGGCCCCATTCAGCCCATCTTGCTCGTTTGGTTGTTAGTAGCTTATTGATCCCAGAATCTCATCAAGCAGCTTCTTGAAGGATCCCAGGGTGTCAGCTTCAACAACATTACTGGGGAGTTGGTTCCAGACCCTCACGATTCTCTGTGTAAAAAAGTGCCTCCTATTTTCTGTTCTGAATGCCTCTTTATCTAATCTCCATTTGTGACCCCTGGGGGGGGGACCCCCGCCCTGTTACTAAATTTAACAGCCCCCTGGGGGGGGGACCCCCGCCCTGTTACTAAATTTAACAGCCTTTCTTTCTCCTCAGGTTAAGACCTGGTTTCAGAATCGGAGGATGAAGTTTAAGAGGCACCAGAAAGACTCCAGCTGGGTGTCGGAGAGGTACCCCAATATCTCCGCTAATGCACCGGTAAGGGACCCCCCCCCCCCCAGTTAGCATGCATTGTGTTTTTTTTTATTTATTTTATATATCATATATAATATATATATATATATATATATAATTTTTGTTCATGAAATAAAATGAGGTCATTTTGCTACATCTCGACTCTTAGACATTCAGGTTGTTTTGGTGATTCTAATGTTCTGCGTGGTTACCTCTGTAATCTATATTATAGTTGGGGTGTCTGATTTTATCAGGTTTTATCCGATTTCTCCCCCCCCCCCCCCACCCCCCTGTCCCGAATGGTTGAACTCAAACTCTCCGAATAGACACATACTGTATATGAATACACGCATGCACAGTTGTGATGGGAAGTGAATCTAGTGTAATTTTTTTTAGGCTTTTCAAAATTACAGCACTACAGCTTCAATGTTTTTGCTGTTTGTTGCACGCTCGTTTTTATGGGTGTGTGTTTTAAGCAGAGAACATTTAGATGCAACAGTGGCTCGTTTCTTTGTGAAACAGCGTATATGCTTTCAGATAGAGAGATGCCATCAAAGGTTTGTATACCCCAATGTGTGGAATTTATACAAGCATTGGGAGATTTCAACTCTTAACAACTTTGTACTGAGGCATTTGTTTCTCTGTAAAGAAAACCCAATTTCTACCTGGATTCTTTATTTATTTTATATATATATATTATATAAAAAAGTCCACTTTTTTTTTTTTTTTTTTTTTTTTTTTTTTAAAAAGCGTTCACCCAAATTTAGAAACACAATTCAGCCGAAGACGCCCTAATTATTGTAGCAGTGTGGAGTAGTGGTTAGGGCTCTGGACTCTTGACCGGAGGGTCGTGGGTTCAATCCCAGGTGGGGGACACTGCTGCTGTACCCTTGAGCAAGGTACTTTACCTAGATTGCTCCAGTAAAAACCCAACTGTATAATTGTATGTAAAAAAAAAAATAATGTAATTGTATGTAAAAATAATGTGATATCTTGTAACAATTGTAAGTCGCCCTGGATAAGGGTGTCTGCTAAGAAATAAATAATAATAATTGTAGCGAGCAGAGTTTCAGTGTGCCCCCCTCCGACCAGAATTGAAACTACATTTCCCAGCATGCTTTGGTATCTGTGAGGGGTGATGGGAGATGTAGTTTTTAATACAGCGAGGGTTTAGGTGGTTGTAAACGCCTCTCCTTATATTTCTTGTGTTTTTAAAGC
The DNA here is from genome assembly GCF_902713425.1 of Acipenser ruthenus. NCBI lineage: Eukaryota > Metazoa > Chordata > Actinopteri > Acipenseriformes > Acipenseridae > Acipenser > Acipenser ruthenus. The sequence continues at coordinate 1,429,968 of NC_081242.1, read as the reverse complement.
CAGTTTCAAACACAATCCACACATTTTTTGGATACAGTACTTTTGCGTAGCATTTCTCCATTAAATATTCATTCTTTTCTCTCCCAACAGCTGTCGAAATGGCCCTACCCCAATCTTCCCAGCGAAGCTGCCCTCCCTTCAGAATACTACAGCCAGCAAGGGGGGCTAATTCCCGGGGACCCAAAGTACCAGCCGCTTCCACACCCAACCTCAGATTACCCCAAACACAGCCCCTCTGGGTCCGTACCCCTGTACGCCTCCCAGCACCCCTACCAAACCCCCATCTCCCCACGGGACGAGGAAGGGGCTGCTGAATACTCCCCGGACTCTCCTGCGTCTTGCACTGCTACCCCCGCTATTCCACCCCATCAGAGGACAGTCAGCAGCAGCAGTGAAGAAGGCTGGGCCACGCTGCCCTCTGGTGGTCATGGAGGGTCGTTGCGGTTTGAGTATGCCCAGCAGCTTCAGCCTCCTCAGTTTCTCTATCAGCCTCTTGAGCAGGTAACAGTGACATCTGGTGGCCATTTGAGGAATCACTACTCTGGGTATCCGCAGCAGCAGCAAATGCCACCGCCAGCGCCCAACTATAACCATTACGGACTTGAGCAAATGCTGTACAGGAGAGATAATAGCATCTCTTAATATAGAAAGACTCTCTCTCTCTCTCACACACACGTGCGCAAAATTACTATTTAATTTTTTGTTAATCGTTGGTGTTGTGCAATATTTTTATTTTTAAATCCAAAAGAGAAATATGTCTCTTGAAGTTGCAAAAATATACTGCTTGCTTGCGTGTGTATATATTAAAATGTTGCTTCTGTTTTTAAAGACCAGAAGGGTTGCAATCGTGCTCCCTCCTCCAATCACCAGTGTTTTAAGCTACAGTTCCCAGCATGCTTTGGGTGAGGGGGGGGGGGGGTGATGGGAACTGTAGTTTTTTCTGTTTAATTGCAGAGTGGTTAGGGGGTTGTAAACAGTTTGGCAGTGGCCAGGTTTGGAATACAGCTCCCAGCATGCCTCATCAGTATCGGTGAAGGATTGTGGGGGCTGTAGTTTTTGGGGTGTACTGGCAGTTGTATTCTAAAGGTTCTAATTTTGGGGGGGGGGGGGCGTAGTTTTGCACCAAGTGTAATTCCTTCAAATCTTATTTACTACGATAATAAAAAAATGTAAATGATGCAGCTGCTGTGTTTTGCCACCAGGTGGCGCCAAAGTGCTTGTTGAAATGAAATGCATGTGAATGGCAACCAGTGCTTCTTGAAGGAAATGTAAATTTACCTCGGAGAAAACCCTTTAAAGGCAAAGTTGTGTTTTAGCTTTTAAGTTTTGTGTTTCTCAGAAACCAAAGCAGTTTAAACTCAAGTCTTGGTGTTGAGGTAGGAGAGGGCAGAACTGAATATTTGGTTTGCTTGAACAGGGAGAATTCAGTTCAGCCAGGCTGCAATTCAGACCTGACTTGTAATGTATTTGGATACTGCAATAATAACCTTTTATAAAACCTTTTTCCTATTAAACTTATTAAACCAAGAGGAGACAAATGTTTCTAACTGGCTTTTAATCTTCATGATTTGAGTTTTTCTTGTGCTTTTTTTAAATGACCTGCCCTCAACACCAGCTCAAACCTTTCTGCCATGTTTGTAGTTGTGTAACAGACTACAAGTCCCAGCATGCCTCTGCACTAGCTGTAATCAGTAAGGGATTGTGGGGGCTGTAGTTCTGGGGCTGCAACTGTCTGGACAGAGAAGACAGTGTATATTAGAAATTTTATATGAGACTTATGTGCTGATGAGAGGGAAGAAATGAGTTTTTTAAAAATACGCTGCTTCCAAATTAATTTAATGCACACCCTCCAGGGCTGGGAATCAGACTCCCGCTGCACAGCAGTGTGATCCAGTCCTGGTTTCACTGGGAGTTTAATAAATCAGACACACCTGAGCTTGTTAGCTAGACACACTGGGGGCTGATCAAGCTGGTAGCAGTAAAACCTGGAATGGATCACACTGCTGTGGAATAGGAGTCTGATTACCATCCTGATCCTGTGTTGGTTGATTTGAATTGTAAAAAAAAAAGACTATATAAACTGTATTGATGCAACTGCGATTTTGTAAAATAATTTGGTTTTATAATAAAATGTGCCTTTTTTTAATAACGTAATTCTCTAGTCCTTAAGTGTTTGCACTTGTGCACAGACAGTTTTTTTTTTTTCCATGTTAATGTGAATTAAATGAGGGATTGATATATATCAATATTTGAGTATTGGTGCAAATCTACTGACTTCAAATTGAAGTTCTGATCAATTTGCTTCTCTCTCTCTCTCTCTCTCGATAGATAGATAGATAGATAGATAGATGAATGATGGACCGTGACAAAATGTTTTTGGTGTAAGTGATAAGTTTCTTTTGCTCAGTGTGTATGTATATATATATATATATGTGTGTGTGTGTATGTGTAGTCACACAGGCAGGGGAGCGCAGGGGTCCCCGAGGGTCCCCCCTGGTAAAGGCACGGCCGCGTGGTGTGCAGGGGGAGTCACACAGTCAGGGGAGCGCAGGGGTCCCCGAGGGTCTCCCCTGGTAAAGGCACGGCCGCGTGGTGTGCAGGGGGAGTCACACAGTCAGGGGAGCGCAGGGGTCCCCGAGGGTCTCCCCTGGTAAAGGCACGGCCGCGTGGTGTGCAGGGGGGAAGTCGCACAGTCAGGGGAGCGCAGGGGTCCCTGAGGGTCTCCCCTGGTAAAGGCACGGCCGCGTGGGGCGCAGTGGGGGAGTCGCACAGTCAGGGGGAGCGCAGGGGTCCCCGAGGGTCTCCCCTGGTAAAGGCACAGCCGCGTGGTGTGCAGGGGGGGAGTCGCACAGTCAGGGGAGCACAGGGGTCCCCGAGGGTTTTAAGATTGTAAAGACAGTTGAAGAAAGCACTTCACACAGACTTTACCAAAACATTAAAAAACACACACACACGTAATCTGAGTTACAATGCTTTCAATACGAATTCTGGCCAGTCACGATCCTGGAGAGCGATTCCATTCCTGGGCTTGGTTCCAACCCTGCTCGAGATTGTTTAATTCAACTCCCATCAAGATCCTGAAGTCGTTGATTATATTATTATTATTATTATTATTAATTTATTTATTTGTCAGACACCTTAATCCCAGTGGCGACTCACACAGGCGTCACAGGGCAGCACAGGGTTACAATGCAAGCTTCATATTTAAACACAGTGGAGTTTACAGCAAGGGCTAAATCACAATACTGCTAGAATACAATATGAACTAGGATGCAGCCAGTTAGGATCACAGCAAGTTATATCTACAATGACAAAGTGCAAGGATAGCTCATAAGACAAGCGTCTCAACCAGAAACCTTTTCCTTAAAGACGTCGAAAAATACTTTTCGACGTCCATTCCTGTTTTCAATTTCGGTTATAAGTCCCTCGATTTATAATTTGCTATTTTTTTTTTTTTTTTTAGACGCGTAATAATAATATTAATAATCGCTGCGGTCGTTCGTTTGAAGCCGATTGAATTGACCGACAAACAAACCAAAAACGCGTCGTCTTCAGTGGAAGTCATTTCCTGTCGCTTCGAGAAGCTCATTTTAACTGAACGCTGCCCGGCGCAGTTTTTGATGTCACTGCTGTGTTGGTATTCATCAAATGTGAATTGATAAGCAAGTACTTAAATCTGAACAGTTTCTATTATCAATCTGAACACCAGCCTACAAAACCAAAACTAAAAAACTACATTTCCCACAATGCACCTGCTCAGTCCTTCCCCCCTCCTCCCCCCCAATCCTTGACGAATATCTATTGATTATTCTATTGTGTTGAAAAGAGAGAGAGAGGGAGAGAGAGAGAGGCAGGCTGTCTTTATGTTGTGAATGGACACATAATAAAGGCTTTGAAAAAAATCAATGAAAAAGCATTAACAACACAACACACCGCGTCTCTGTGGGCTAGAGGATTGACAAGGATTTACGCTCCGAAAACAAACAAAATAAAGGACAAAGCCAGAGAGAGAGAGAGAGAGAGAGAGAGAGAGAGAGAGAGAGAGAGAGATGGATTTCACATTGAACAACCAAATCTGTAAGTAACAACATTGAATTTCCTGTCTGTCTGTCTGTCTGTCTGTCTGTCTGTCTGTCTGTCTGAGCGCCAGTGAGTGTTGGAGCTGCGATATTGATCTGCTCCGAGTTTTCAATTGAATTTAAATCGTTTTAAATCGTGCTTTATTTCCAAGACAAACCCAGTACTATCAAAAAGGCTAAAACCAACAGATTTTCACTGGTGCTGAGAGAGGAGAGAGGAGAGAGAGGAGAGGAGGCTGGGGGAGAGAGGAGGCTGAGGAGAGAGGAGAGAGAGGAGAGAGGAGAGAGGAGGCTGGGGGAGAGAGAGGAGGCTGAGAGGAGAGAGAAGAGAGGAGAGAGGAGAGAGAGGAGAGAGGAGAGAGGAGGCTGGGGGAGAGAGGAGGCTGAGAGGAGAGTGGAGAGAGGAGAGAGGAGGCTGAGGGGAGAGAGGAGGCTGGGGGAGAGAGGAGGCTGAGAGGAGAGAGGAGAGAGAGGAGGCTGAGGGGAGAGTGGAGAGAGGAGAGAGGAGGCTGAGGGGAGAGAGGAGGCTGGGGGAGAGAGGAGGCTGAGAGGAGAGAGGAGAGAGAGGAGGCTGAGGGGAGAGCGGAGAGAGGAGGCTGAGGGGAGAGCGGAGAGAGGAGAGAGGAGGCTGAGGGGAAAGAGGAGAGAGGAGGCTGAGGGGAGAGAGGAGAGAGGAGGCTGAGCGGAGAGAGAGAGGAGGCTGAGAGGAGAGAGGAGGCTGAGAGGAGAGAGGAGAGAGGAGGCTGGGGGAGAGAGGAGGCTGAGAGGAGAGAGAAGAGAGAGGAGGCTGAGGGGAGAGCGGAGAGAGGAGAGAGGAGGCTGAGGGGAGAGCGGAGAGAGGAGAGAGGAGGCTGAGGGGAGAGAGGAGAGAGGAGGCTGGGGGAGAGAGGAGGCTGAGAGGAGAGAGAAGAGAGAGGAGGCTGAGGGGAGAGCGGAGAGAGGAGAGAGGAGGCTGAGGGGAGAGAGGAGAGAGGAGGCTGAGGGGAAAGAGGAGAGAGGAGGCTGAGGGGAGAGTGGAGAGAGGAGGCTGAGGGGAAAGAGGAGAGAGGAGGCTGAGGGGAAAGAGGAGAGAGGAGGCTGAGGGGAGAGAGGAGAGAGGAGGCTGAGGGGAGAGTGGAGAGAGGAGAGAGGAGGCTGAGGGGAAAGAGGAGAGAGGAGGCTGAGGGGAGAGTGGAGAGAGGAGAGAGGAGGCTGAGGGGAGAGAGGAGAGAGAGGAGAGAGGAGGCTGAGGGGAAAGAGGAGAGAGGAGAGTGGAGAGAGGAGGCTGAGGGGAGAGAGGAGAGTGGAGAGAGGAGGCTGAGGGGAAAGAGGAGAGAGGAGGCTGAGGGGAGAGTGGAGAGAGGAGAGAGGAGGCTGAGGGGAGAGAGGAGAGAGAGGAGGCTGAGGGGAAAGAGGAGAGAGGAGGCTGAGGGGAGAGAGGAGAGTGGAGAGAGGAGGCTGAGGGGAGAGAGGAGAGAGAGGAGAGAGGAGGCTGAGGGGAGAGAGGAGAGTGGAGAGAGGAGGCTGAGGGGAGAGAGGAGAGTGGAGAGAGGAGGCTGAGGGGAGAGAGGAGAGTGGAGAGAGGAGGCTGAGGGGAAAGAGGAGAGAGGAGGCTGAGGGGAGAGTGGAGAGAGAAGAGAGGAGGGAGGAGAGAGGAGAGAGGACGCTGGGGGGAGAGTGGAGAGAATAGAGAGGAGAGAGGATAGAGGAGAGAGCAGAGAGAGGAGGCTGACAGGAGAGAGGAGAGAGGAGGCTGAGGGGAAAGAGGAGAGAGGAGGCTGAGGGGAGAGTGGAGAGAGGAGAGAGGAGGCTGAGGGGAAAGAGGAGAGAGGAGGCTGAGGGGAGAGAGGAGAGAGGAGGCTGGGGGGAGAGTGGAGAGAGGAGAGAGGACGCTGGGGGGAGAGTGGAGAGAATAGAGAGGAGAGAGGATAGAGGAGAGAGCAGAGAGAGGAGGCTGACAGGAGAGAGGAGAGAGGAGGCCGGGGGAGAGTGGTGAGAGGAGAGAGGAGGCTGAGGGGAGAGAGGAGAGAGGAGGCTGAGGGGAGAGAGGAGAGTGGAGAGAGGAGGCTGAGGGGAGAGAGGAGAGAGGAGGCTGGGGGGAGAGTGGAGAGAGGAGAGTGGAGAGAGGAGAGAGGAGGCTGAGCGGAGAGAGGAGAGTGGAGAGAGGAGAGAGGAGGCTGAGGGGAGAGAGGAGAGAGGAGGCTGAGCGGAGAGAGGAGAGAGGAGGCTGAGGGGAGAGAGGAGAGAGGAGGCTGAGGGGAGAGCGGAGAGAGGAGGCTGGTGGGAGAGCGGAGAGAGGAGGCTGAGGGGAGAGAGGAGAGAGGAGGCTGAGGGGAGAGAGGAGGCTGAGGGGAGAGAGGAGAGAGGAGGCTGAGTGGAGAGAGGAGAGAGGAGGCTGAGGGGAGAGAGGAGAGTGGAGAGAGGAGAGAGGAGAGAGGAGGCTGAGGGGAGAGAGGAGAGAGGAGGCTGAGGGGAGAGTGGAGAGAGGAGAGTGGAGAGAGGAGAGAGGAGAGAGGAGAGAGAAGAGAGGAGGCTGGGGGGAGAACGGGAGATTGTTCATTTTAATTTACACACTATCATTTTGTAATTACTGAGGTAGAGAGAGGGGTGGGGGAGGGATGAGGAAAGCAGACAAAGGGATAGTTGGCTGTGCTTTTGTTTTTTGTTGTACCGTGGAATGTTATAGTCTTGTTTACAGGGTGTGTGTGTGTGTGTGTGTGTGTGTCTGTGTGTGTGTGTGTGTGTGTGTGTGTGTGTGTGTGTGTGTGTGTGTGTGTGTGTGTGTGTGTGTGTGGGCGGGTGGGGGGGGTGTATTAGCTGGGCTGTGGTGGGGCGGGTGAGAGGGGGTCAGTTTGATTGACCTGCATTGTATTGAGATTGGAATTAGTTTTTATTCAGCCTCTTTGAAAACACAATAACTCCACTCACAATAACCCCACTCACAATATCTCACTCACAATAACCCACTCACAATATGTCACTCATAATATCCCCACTCACAATATCTCACTCACAATAACCCACTCACAATATCCCCACTCACAATATCTCACTCATAATATCTCACTCAACATATCCCCACTCACAATAACCCACTCAGAACATCTCACTCCCAGCAACTCCATTCCCAATACCTCACTCCCAATATCTCACTCCCAATATCTCACTCAGAGCAACACAATTATTATTTATTATTTATTTCTTAGCAGACGCCCTTATCCAGGGCGACTTACAATTGTTACAAGATATCACATTATTCCCCATTTATACAGTTGGGTTTTTACTGGAGCAATCTAGGTAAAGTACCTTGCTCAAGGGTACAGCAGCAGTGTCCCCCCCCACCTGGGATTGAACCCACGACCCTCCGGTCAAGAGTCCAGAGCCCTGACCGCTACTCCACACTGCTGCCCAATTACAGTTACCCCCTCCAGATATCGCAACAACCACCCTAATATTAACTCCCACCCTAATGAAACTGAAGCACAGCAAAGTGTAATAAAGCACAGAGAGGTCTGGTGAAGCATAGGGAAGCATTGTAAAGCACAGAGAGGTCTGGTGAAGCATAGGGAAGCATTGTAAAGCACAGAGAGGTCTGGTGAAGCATAGGGAAGCATTGTAAAGCACAGAGAGGTCTGGTGAAGCATAGGGAAGCATTGTAAAGCACAGAGAGGTCTGGTGAAGCATAGGGAAGCATTGTAAAGCACAGAGAGGTCTGGTAAAGCATAGGGAAGCATTGTAAAGCACAGAGAGGTCTGGTAAAGCATAGGGAAGCATTGTAAAGCACAGAGAGGTCTGGTAAAGCATAGGGAAGCATTGTAAAGCACAGAGAGGTCTGGTAAAGCATAGGGAAGCATTGTAAAGCACAGAGAGGTCTGGTAAAGCATAGGGAAGCATTGTAAAGCACAGAGAGGTCTGGTAAAGCATAGGGAAGCATTGTAAAGCACAGAGAGGTCTGGTAAAGCATAGGGAAGCATTGTAAAGCACAGAGAGGTCTGGTAAAGCATAGGGAAGCATTGTAAAGCACAGAGAGGTCTGGTAAAGCATAGGGAAGCATTGTAAAGCACAGAGAGGTCTGGTAAAGCATAGGGAAGCATTGTAAAGCACAGAGAGGTCTGGTAAAGCATAGGGAAGCATTGTAAAGCACAGAGAGGTCTGGTAAAGCATAGGGAAGCATTGTAAAGCACAGAGAGGTGTGGTAAAGCATAGGGAAGCATTGTAAAGCACAGAGAGGTCTGGTAAAGCATAGGGAAGCATTGTAAAGCACAGAGAGGTCTGGTAAAGCATAGGGAAGCATTGTAAAGCACAGAGAGGTCTGGTAAAGCATAGGGAAGCATTGTCCTCCACAGAGAGGTCTGGTAAAGCATAGGGAAGCATTGTAAAGCACAGAGAGGTCTGGTAAAGCATAGGGAAGCATTGTAAAGCACAGAGAGGTCTGGTAAAGCATAGGGAAGCATTGTAAAGCACAGAGAGGTCTGGTAAAGCATAAGGAAGCATTGTAAAGCACAGAGAGGTCTGGTAAAGCATAGGGAAGCATTGTAAAGCACAGAGAGGTCTGGTAAAGCATAGGGAAGCATTGTAAAGCACAGAGAGGTCTGGTAAAGCATAGGGAAGCATTGTAAAGCACAGAGAGGTCTGGTAAAGCATAGGGAAGCATTGTAAAGCACATAGAGGTCTGGTAAAGCATAGGGAAGCATTGTAAAGCACAGAGAGGTCTAGTAAAACATGTTACAAAGCATGATAAACTATGGTAAATGCACTGTAAAATTACTGGGCAAATTTACCTTGGTAAACTTTTAGAAGGTCAACAACTCCACTCGCAGTAACTCCACTCACAATAACCCCACTGCTCTCCTGTCCCCCCCCCCCCCCCCAGGTCTTGCTGGGAGATGAGAGCTGCCCTCTCCTGTTGCTCCAGTGATGAAGCCAGGTCATAGCGCCCCCCTGTGGAGCCCAGGAGGGGCGCTGGGGGGGGTCCCCTACTGCCCCGGACCCTCCCCCCTGCTCCCCGCCTCCCCCTCCCCCCCCCCTCCCCCTCCCTTCTCTCCACCAAAGACCCGCGGCCATCTTCAGACTACCTCCAAAGGACGCATCACTTCCTGGGGGGGAGTGGGGCCAGTCCTGGCCCAGGCCCGAGGCCGGGAGCAGGGAGCAGATCGATCGCCACGGAAGAGGAAGCTCCTCCCAACCAAACCCCGAGCAGAGATACCTCAGACACGTCCAACGCTTTGACCTCTCACCTCCTCGGGGGGCCCCCAGCCAAAACCAGTCCCCTCCGGGGCGCCAACCGACCTCAACGCGAACTCTGCTTTGCTGACTCGCTGAGCAAGAGGGCCGACGAACTCCGGCGTGACCCCAAACCGAACTCCGAACCCGGTACACACTCAGCCGGCAGCCACGATCCGAGCTCCGAAACCGCCGCCCGTGCGGACGAACTTCCAGTTGACCCCTCAACAAACTTTGCTTTATGTGGCACCAAAACAGCCGGCGACTGCCCAGGCGCCACGGGAAAGACGGTTTCCGCTCGGCGCGACGCTTTGGGGGGTAACGTCAGCCTGATCCTGATCACCGGTCCCGAGCCTCACGGTGAAGAGAAAGCAGACCCTCCTAGCGACCTCTGCTGTGACCTCGGGGCCGCTTCTACGGCCAGCCCGCAAAATTACCTCACGCAACTTCCGACCAAAGTCGATAAGCTTTACCCGGGGTGCCCCGAAACCGAGGTTGGGGGAACCCCTCCCGTCCAGCCAAATGACCCCGGCGGTGACCTCTACTCTGATTCGCTCCCTGAAGTCTCACCAGCCAGTGGCGGCGCGACAAAGCAAAGCCCCAAACTTGACAACGACCCTGACTTCAAGAGTAGAACGAACCGCGATGCCAACGAGGGAGGCATTTTTTCCCCCAAAACTTCCCCCAATTTCCAGCCAGACGGCGGCCGTTTTAAGGAAGCTGCTGGAGACAAAGACCCTAAAGATGGCTTCTGCATTGAGGGTGACCTTTGCCCTAGCAATGGGTTTTACAATGACGGTGCCACTGTTGGAGCCGACTGCACGGCCATTGATGATGTCATCGCGGACACAGATGACAGTGCGGACACCAAACATCGGAGAGACGACAGCAAACCAAATAGCCACACCCGCCGCGACTTTTCCGGCAACACCGATTTTTACGGTAGCTTTAAAAACGACCAAAACGCGAGCTCCGACTGGAGCCTCCGCGATTCCCAGTCCGCCACTGGGAGCTTTACTGTGAACGGCGCGCTCGACGCCCGCGGAAACGTTGACGCCGAACCGGAAACCGGTGAGAGACACAGGAACCCCGCTGAAGCCCATGGCTTTACCCCCGTCGACAGGAACGAATCCAAAAATTGCGACCCTAGCTTTAACAACTGCAACCTAAACCCTAACGTCAAAGCCTCTGTGGATATGCACACAGACCCTGACTCCAGCAGTCAGCCCGTCCGCTCTCAGATACAAGCCAGCTCGAACTGTGCTTCAGATTGCACCCTTGACCCTGAGTCTGAGGCAAACTCCAGCCCCGAGATCGGAGTTTTGGGAACTCGCGACTTTAGCTCTCAAACCAAAACTTGCCCAAAGATTGATGCCAATGAAGACGCAGATCCAAGCTTTAGCGATGAGGCCGGTGTGCTGAGGGAGAGGGGGAGGGAGGGGGAGAGGGAGAAGGGAGAGAGGGAGGAGAGGGATAGAGAGAGGCAGGGGAGAGAGGTGGAGGTAGAGAAGGAGAGAGACAGTGCAACTGGGACTACATTCGTCAAACCTCAAAACGAAGGGACAGAAACAGCATCGGGGAGGGAGGTGGTGGAGGGTACCGGCTGGCCCTGTTTCCCTCCCTTCCCTCTCCCCCTCCGGCTCCCCTTCTCCCCCTCCCCCTCCCCCTCCCCCTCCACCCCGCACTACCTCCCGCCTTCCAAAAACTCCTCCAAGACTCTGAAATGCCCGCAGTGCAACTGGCACTATAAATACCAGCAGACCCTGGTGGCACACATCAGAGAGAAGCACTGTGGACCAGCAGTGGGCGTGGCGGGCTCCTTGGGGGCGTGGGGGAGCAACAACCCCTCTCCCTCCAGCTGCCCCTTCTGCGTCTCGGGCAAGCCCCACCCTCGTTTGGGACGGGGGGAGACCCACGCTTGTAGTTTCAAACCTTACCACTGTGCGGCGTGCGACTATTCCACAAACTCTAAAGGAAACCTCACGATCCACACTCAGTCCGACAAGCATGTGGCTAACGTACAAGGGACCAGGGGCCCCCAAAACGCTTACAGCCCCCCCTCGGATGCCCCCCAGCCCGGTAAGGCGAACAGCCCCGGTTTGGGGCAGTTCAGGGTGGTTAATTTGCCCCCCCTGGTTCGTTTGAGCGGCCAGGGGCAGTTGAGCAGCATCCTGATGAATTTGGGGCTAGGGGGCGCCAACGGGGGCAGTCTCGGGCTCCCCTTTAAAAGTGTTTTAAACAAACAGGGGATCAAGCCCAGCTCCACGCTGAGTAGCAGCGCCGCCCCTGTGGTGGAACTGAGTACTGTCAGTCTGCTGAGCTGTGATGTCAGCGAGGGAGTGACGGAAGAGAAGGAGGAGGAGGAGGAGGAGGAGGAGAAGAAGAGCTGCCCCACCGGACCGGAGACCAGTAAGAGAGATGGACTGGGAGCAACTGGGAGAGGTGGGTGTGTGTGTCTGTTATTTTTTTCATGATTATACTGGGTTTCCGGTTTGAAATGAGTTTTGACACAACAGTTCCAAGAGAATGAATCTGCGTTGCAATCCTTAAATTGACTGGTTTCCTTGTTTTCTCTTCTCAGCCCCTACCTCTCCTCCTCCTCCTCCTCCCCTTCCCCCTCCCTCTCCCTCCCCTCCTCCCCCCTCTCTCCCCCCCTCTCCCCCTCCCTCAATATTCCAGTGTCTGGTCTGCACCACCTTCACCACAGACCAGCTCAAGGTGCTTCTGCAACACAGCTTCACTCCTTCCCCGCCTTCGCCTCCCAGTGGCGACACCTGGTGGCGGGATCCCAAACCTGACTCAGTCTCCATCCACCACTGCCTCCTCTGCCTCTACTCCACCCCCCTCTCTGCCAATTTCGGGTTACACCTGCGGACGGGGCGCCACTGTGCTCGCCTGGCCCTGGCCAGACACCTCAGGGGGGCGGGCCAGGGCTTCGAGGGGAGATTAGGGCTCCCAGGAGCCCCCCCTCCCCTCACCCACCTCAGCTGCAGACTGTGCGGGTTCAACTCTCCGAGCCCCAGGGCCATGCGGCTGCACACACAGACTGCGGAGCACGGAGAGGCAGTGAACAGGTACCAGGTGAGACAGCTTCATAATCTATGATTCCTACCTACAGCTCTGGACAAAAGTTTTGCATCCCCCTCTATATAGAATGAACTCCCTCAGCTTCATAGAGTCCAATGAAAGCTGCTGAATAATGTTCCCTTGTTAACATATTGAATTGCACACCCTCTATATAGAATGAACTCCCTCAGCTTCATAGAGTCCAATGAAAGCTGCTGAATAATGTTCCCTTGTTAACATATTGAATTGCACACCCTCTATATAGAATGAACTCCCTCAGCTTCATAGAGTCCAATGAAAGCTGCTGAATAATGTTCCCTTGTTAACATATTGAATTCCACACCCTCTATATAGAATGAACTCCCTCAGCTTCATAGAGTCCAATGAAAGCTGCTGAATAATGTTCCCTTGTTAACATATTGAATTGCACACCCTCTATATAGAATGAACTCCCTCAGCTTCATAGAGTCCAATGAAAGCTGCTGAATAATGTTCCCTTGTTAACATATTGAATTGCACACCCTCTATATAGAATGAACTCCCTCAGCTTCAGAGAGTCCAATGAAAGCTGCTGAATAATGTTCCCTTGTTAACATATTGAATTGCACACCCAGCGCTTTGTAGTTTTCCAGATACTTAACATGGAAAAAACTGACTGGAAAAATGTGACATTTCTGAAATCTAACATGAAATACTACTGGACTGCTAGGATGGCTTCCGGTATGTGTGTATGTATATATATATATATATATATATATATATATATATATATATTTTGCGAAGTTTTCTTTGATTACATGGATGTGAAATGAAAGATCTAAATTATGTTCCTATAGTTATTTTTTTTTTAATGATGTCTCAATCCTAAAATTCTAGGTGATGCAAAACTTTTGACCCCAGCTGAAGCGTTGACCCCATCTCTCGTATGAGATGTCATCTCCCTCTCCTCCCCTCTCCTCCTCTATCCTCCTCCTCCCGCCTCTATTCCTCTCTCCTCTCCTCTCCTCCTCTCCCCTCCTCTCCTCTCCTCGCCTGCACACAGGGCAATGCTGGCGCGACCACACTGTTTAACACTGATATAAAACCCTGCACAGAACTACAGCAGCTACCCAGCACAGTGGGGTCTATATGAAGTTGTTATCTAGTGCGCTGGCATTGCCCGCTGTGTGCTGGGCAGAGCCTCGCTGTGCTGTGCTGCACACAGGGCAATGCTGGCGCGACCACACTGTATAACACTGATATAAAACCCTGCACAGAACTACAGCAGCTACCCAGCACAGTGGGGTCTATATGAAGTTGTTATCTAGTGCGCTGGCATTGCCCGCTGTGTCCAACACCAAACCCCAACCCCAAACCCTAACCCCTAACCCCAACACCAACCCCAACCCCCAAATCGAACCCCCTAACCCCTAACCCTTGTTGTAAATTCACAGTAATTAGACACACTTAATGGAGAGGTTTACAGGCACTATGGCTGTCTATGTATAATGAACAAGGTGCTGATGAAGTCTCAGATACACAGTCTAAGCAAATCTGCTCCAACACCATTAGAGTCAACTGAACACGCAGCAGGGTGCAAACCTACCGGAAGACCTCAAGAAGGGTTAGCTGTAGCCTTTACAGACCGGCCTGCACGCAAACATCTGGGTGTGAGAATTTACATTCTATATAGAGGGGGTGCAATTCAATATGTTAACAAGGGAACATTATTCAGCAGCTTTCATTGGACTCTATGAAGCTGAGGGAGTTCATTCTATATAGAGGGTGTGCAATTCAATATGTTAACAAGGGAACATTATTCAGCAGCTTTCATTGGACTCTATGAAGCTGAGGGAGTTCATTCTATATAGAGGGGGTGGAATTCAATATGTTAACAAGGGAACATTATTCAGCAGCTTTCATTGGACTCTATGAAGCTGAGGGAGTTCATTCTATATAGAGGGTGTGCAATTCAATATGTTAACAAGGGAACATTATTCAGCAGCTTTCATTGGACTCTATGAAGCTGAGGGAGTTCATTCTATATAGAGGGGGTGGAATTCAATATGTTAACAAGGGAACATTATTCAGCAGCTTTCATTGGACTCTATGAAGCTGAGGGAGTTCATTCTATATAGAGGGGGTGCAATTCAATATGTTAACAAGGGAACATTATTCAGCAGCTTTCATTGGACTCTATGAAGCTGAGGGAGTTCATTCTATATAGAGGGGGTGCAATTCAATATGTTAACAAGGGAACATTATTCAGCAGCTTTCATTGGACTCTATGAAGCTGAGGGAGTTCATTCTATATAGAGGGTGTGCAATTCAATATGTTAACAAGGGAACATTATTCAGCAGCTTTCATTGGACTCTATGAAGCTGAGGGAGTTCATTCTATATAGAGGGGGTGGAATTCAATATGTTAACAAGGGAACATTATTCAGCAGCTTTCATTGGACTCTATGAAGCTGAGGGAGTTCATTCTATATAGAGGGTGTGCAATTCAATATGTTAACAAGGGAACATTATTCAGCAGCTTTCATTGGACTCTATGAAGCTGAGGGAGTTCATTCTATATAGAGGGGGTGGAATTCAATATGTTAACAAGGGAACATTATTCAGCAGCTTTCATTGGACTCTATGAAGCTGAGGGAGTTCATTCTATATAGAGGGGGTGCAATTCAATATGTTAACAAGGGAACATTATTCAGCAGCTTTCATTGGACTCTATGAAGCTGAGGGAGTTCATTCTATATAGAGGGTGTGCAATTCAATATGTTAACAAGGGAACATTATTCGGCAGCTTTCATTGGACTCTATGAAGCTGAGGGAGTTCATTCTATATAGAGGGTGTGCAATTCAATATGTTAACAACTTCTAAAGAGTCTCGTGTGTTTTACCGCGTGTGGCTTCTGTGTTTCTATTTGAAATGACTTGCACGCCCGGCCTATTAAAGCCATCCATTAATTGAGACAGTCGCTAATTGGTCTAATGGAACAATACACACGCACTCTCTCCCCACAGCAAAACCTCAACAGGATTCGTCAAGACAGCTCCCCTGACAAAGACACCAGCCAGTCAGAGCCTTCGCTCAAATGCGGTGAGTTGGAGACATCTTTTCATCTAGAGGAGCCGGTGATCATGTTAATAAAGCTAATAAGAGGTGAGAGAATGGATTTTAAAGATGGTCAGCGCTCCTTTAAAGGGAGGGGCCGGTGATCATGTTAATAAAGCTAATAAGAGGCGAGAGAATGGATTTTAAAGATGGTCAGCGCTCCTTTAAAGGGAGGGGCCGGTGATCATGTTAATAAAGCTAATAAGAGGCGAGAGAATGGATTTTAAAGATGGTCAGAGCTCCTTTAAAGGGAGGGGCCGCTGATCATGTTAATAAAGCTAATAAGAGGTGAGAGAATGGATTTTAAAGATGGACAGCGCTCCTTTAAAGGGAGGGGCCGGTGATCATGTTAATAAAGCTAATAAGAGATGAGAGAATGGATTTTAAAGATGGTCAGCGCTCCTTTAAAGGGAGGGGCCGGTGATCATGTTAATAAAGCTAATAAGAGGTGAGAGAATGGATTTTAAAGATGGTCAGCGCTCCTTTAAAGGGAGGGACCGGCGATCATGTTAATAAAGCTAATAAGAGGCGAGAGAATGGATTTTAAAGATGGTCAGCGCTCCTTTAAAGGGAGGGGCCGGTGATCGTGTTAATAAAGCTAATAAGAGGTGAGAGAATGGATTTTAAAGATGGTCAGTGCTCCTTTAAAGGGAGGGGCCGGTGATCATGTTAATAAAACTAATAAGAGGTGAGAGAATGGATTTTAAAGATGGTCAGCGCTCCTTTAAAGGGAGGGGCCGGTGATCGTGTTAATAAAGCTAATAAGAGGTGAGAGAATGGATTTTAAAGATGGTCAGCGCTCCTTTAAAGGGAGGGGCCGGTGATCATGTTCATATTTTCTGCCAGGACTAATGAAGCAGTTTCCTGCAGCTGCCATATTTATAATGGGTTGTGATGTCAGCGGCAGGAGAGGGGTTGCCTAGCAACAGAGTTGGCAAATTAAAGGATTGAAAAAGAGAGGGGGAAGGGAGAGGGAGAGAGAGGGAGGGAGAGGGAGAAGGAGAGGGAGGAAGAGGGAGAGAGAGAGGGGCGTTCTCACACAAAGGAGATCTTTGAACAAGACCAACCACGCATGAACTGAATATAAACACTCGCTGATACACAGAGACACACACACACACTGAGACACACACACACAGAGACACACACAGAGACACACACACACTGAGACACACACACACTGAGACACACACTGAGACACACACACACTGAGATACACAGAGACACACACACATACTGAGATACACAGAGACACACACACACACTGAGATACACACACACACTGAGATACACTGAGATACACACACACTGAGACACACACACACACACACACACACTGAGATACACACACACACTGAGATACACTGAGACACACACACACTGAGATACACACACACTGAGACACACACACTGAGATACACACACTGAGATACACACACTGAGACACACACACACACTGAGACACACACACACACTGAGATACACACACACTGAGACACACACACACACACTGAGACACACACACACACTGAGATACACACACACTGAGACACACACACACACTGAGATACACTGAGACACACACACACTGAGATACACACACACTGAGACACACACACACACTGAGATACACTGAGACACACACACACTGAGATACACACACACTGAGACACACACACACACTGAGATACACACACACTGAGATACACACACACTGAGACACACACACACACTGAGATACACTGAGACACACACACACACTGAGATACACTGAGACACACACACACACTGAGATACACTGAGACACACACACACTGAGACACACACACACACACACACTGAGACACACACTGATACACACACTGACACACATACACACTGAGACAAACACACACTGACACACAAACACTGAGATACAGACACTGACACACAGAGACACACACACACTGAGACACACACATGCACTGAGATACACACACACACTGTCACACATTGAGACACACACACACTGACACACACAGTGTAATATTCACCACAGTGTGGGCCCCTTGTCTGATCCACTATGTTAGATAACGCAGAGGGGATGGTATCAGACAGTTAGTATGTGACTCTTGCCTGGTCTGTGCTGTTGACAGGCATCTCTTTCATGCTGAGCGGAGGTCTAATTGAGATGTCAATAGTTCAGGCTGCAGGATAATCTCCTGATCAATTAAAGTATTGATCTGTCTTTAACGCAGTTCCAAAGAGCATACACAGAGGATTAAAATCCATTTATCAGATCCGATCACCGCAGGCAGCATTATAATGACAATACTAAAGAAGCACAGTGTAGTAAACCACAGTGAAGATAATGAACCAGCCCCCTTCTCAAAGCACAGTGAAGATAATGAACCAGCCCCCTTCTCAAAGCACAGTGAAGATAATGAACCAGCCCCCTTCTCAAAGCACAGTGAAGATAATGAACCAGCCCCCTTCTCAAAGCACAGTGAAGATAATGAACCAGCCCCCTTCTCAAAGCACAGTGAAGATAATGAACCAGCCCCCTTCTCAAAGCACAGAGAAGATAATGATAACAGGAATAAAATGTATGTGACTTCACTGATTTATTTTCTTTTGCTAACTTAAGATCCACGTGGCAACGATGAGAGGGGTTCAGAAGACAGAGACTCGACCGACACAGTAAGATATTCAATATTTCAATTTCAATGGAGCCTTTCTTTGTGAGTCGATGCGGTGACACACACACACACATATACATACATACACATACACACACACACACATACACACGCACGCACGCACGCACACACACACATACACACACACACGCATACACTGACACACACACGCACACACACACTGACAAATTCACACACACACACACACACATACATACACTGACACATTCACACACACACACCCCCGACACACACACACTGACACATTCACACACACACAAACACAGACACACAAACACAGACACACAAACACACACACCGACACACAAACACACATACTGACACATTCACACACTGACACACAAACACATTCACACACACACTGACACACAAACACACATACTGACACATTCACACACACACAAACACACACAAACACATTCACACACACACTGACACACAAACACACATACTGACACATTCACACACACACAAACACACACTGACACACAAACACATTCACACACACACTGACACACAAACACACATACTGACACATTCACACACACACAAACACACACTGACACACACACACCTCCCTGCCATCGCGTCTTCATAGGCTTGTGTGATCCAGCGGTTAGTGAAAGGGGGTCTTGATACCAGGAGGTTCAAATCCCGGCTCAGCCACTGATTTCCTGTTTGTGTGTGTGTGTGTGTGTGTGTGTGTGTGTGTGTGTGTGCGTGTGTGTGTGTGTGTGTGTGGGTGTGCGTGAGACCCTGAGCGAGTCACTTCACCTCCTTGTGCTCCGTCCTTCGGATGAGACGTAAAACAAACGAGCTCCTATTGGAAGTGACTGCAGCAGCAGCAGCGGTTGATGATGATGCAGAGTTCACCCCCCTAGTCTCTGCAACTCACTTTGGATAAAGACATCTGCTAAATGACTACAATCTATTTGAACCTTGCAGCCTTGTGAATGTGAATGTGAATGAAACGAAGGTTATAGAAAAAAAAAAAAAAAACCTGTTTTTCTTTTTCAACATCCAAAACTAGGCCAGTGCGTTTCACTAGATCTGAATGCAAAACGAAGCAATACCACACGAGGTGCAATACTCTAAATATCCACCGGGCGGCACACGTCAGCCTTTTACCGTATAACCTCGCATACGGGCGCACTCGCTGATAATGAGAGGGGCGGTATTTTCCAGAAAAAAAAAAAACGATAAATTGCGCTTGTGTGCAACGGAACTATTTTACAAGTAAATAAACATGCATGCTGATTTGCACCCGAGCACCCAACACACTTGCTTTTATTTGGGGTTATGTTCATTCAGAAGGCGCTTATAGTAGTTGGTCGCGGAAAACGAATAATTTACAGCAGGGGGGGCTGGGGGGGGGGGGGGAATAAAAAGGACTGTTTTAATGCTACCAGCTAGAGGGAGCTGCGGTCTGTTTACTACGTTTAAAAAAAAAAAAAAAAAAAAAGTTTCCTTTTTTTTTTTTGCACTGTTGATTTAAATGAGTAGCATGGACGTGCACGCCGCATCCAAACTACAGGTAATTAACGAGCTAACCTTTATTTAATTAATCCGCTGGTTTTGTTTTTTCGTCGTCCCCCCCCCCCCACCACCACCACCCCACTCCCCCCGTGCATGTTTTACGTCGTTCAAAAGACGGATTAAAATAAAGAACAGGCTGGTTAGTTTATATCGTTGTATATATATATATATATTTTTAATTAATTGTTGGGTATTGTGTAGCTCAATATATCAAAGTTTCATTCTGCAAACCGTGTAATCGACACACACACGAAAATAAGGGTTAAAATTAACTAAATAACGAGTCTGGGTTCAATACCCCACTGAATTGGGCACTTTCCGATCCTTATTTCACATAATTTGGCTGTTTATTGCTGCGGAAAGTGGTAAAAAAAAATACAAAAACATTTGTTTGAGTACCTTTGAAAAAACTAGGCCCGTGTTGGGTGTTTGCAGCCGCGTAAGGATCACAGAGCCGCTCCCTGCCGGCTGACATCGCTCGCATTCGGGCTAAGCTTTCTAATACAGACCGCGGATCCGATCACGCTCTCGTCTTGTTAATTTTGGTCTGACTAATGCGGATTTTTTTTTTTTTTTTATCTAGTCCTGTTATTAATATTATTATGTTAATATTTGGAAGCATATATGTTCTAAAAAAAAACCCAAAACATACCAAGCAGGTAGTTTGTATGTATGGTAAAAAAAAAAAAACCAAAACGTTTTGCGTGAGACGTAAATTTAATTTTGATATTAATAAACCGTTTGTAATATTTTAATTACGCGGATTTAAAATAGACCGCAGAATCGGAATCTTTTCAGAGCCGTCCTTTTAAATTAATAACCTCGAGACGTTTGTTTGTATTATTTATTTATTTATTTATTTATTTATGTATGTATGTATTTTACAGTCGACCCCGTTTAATTACCCCCCCCCCCCCCCCCCCCCATTTTTAACGTTTCCCTCCTCGCATTGTATCACAATACATTCAAATGTTCTCCGACCACGAAATTATAATTGGGTCGGTTGGCACTAATACTATTATTAATTAATTCACCCTCCGGTTAATGTCAGTCTCGCTATCAGTCTTAAAACTCAGTCCCGCCCGATTTAATAACTCTGTGGTGAATACGGGTTTAAAAAATTAGACGGTTTACACGTAAATACCTGAACAGAATTTAAATTTGAACCTGAGGGGCACAGTACAGGGATGGGAATCAGACTCCTATTGCACAGCAGTGTGATCCAGTCCAGGTTTTGCTACCAGCTTGATCAGCCCCCAGTGTGTCTAGCTAACAAGCTCAGGTGTGTCTGATTATTAAACTCCTAGTGAAACCAGGACTGGATCACACTGCTGTGCAGCGGGAGTCTGATTCCCAGCCCTGTGCTATCAACTGCAGTAGACTAAATTGAGAAGGAACTTGCAGTTTTGATATCGAAAATTAACAAATCTAGTCCGTTCAGCCCAGCGGGTTTGGTCCGGTTCCGAGCAGCTGATTGATCTCGGAACTTTCGTCCGGTCCGGTCTTAAAGGATCCCTGTGATTCAGCATTCAGAACAGGGCTCGGTAACCCTTGGCAACCCGTTCCCCCCCCCCCCCTCGCCGCGCTCTGTGTTAAGAAAACGTGTCTTGAAGTCTGTCTCCAGTGAATTTTCGACGCTGTGTCCCCTCTGGTCCTTGGTTTCTGTGTCTTGCACAGTGGATGTAGTATCCTGGGTTGTAGGTCAGAGTGGTGTGATGTCATGTTATTGATGTGTGATGTCATGTTATTGATGTGTGATGTCATGTTATTGATGTGTGATGTCATGTTATTGATGTTATTGTGGTTACTTCGCAGACACGCTGGCCTCTCTCTAAACTCTCTCTTTCTTTCCTGACTCTCCTCTCTGACCTCCACCCTCCCTCTTTCTCTTCCCTCCACCCTCACGCTCTCTCTCTCTTTTTCCTGACACATTCCCTCTCTTCCTTCCTTCCTTCCCTCTCTTTCTCTCTCTTTCCTGACTCGCTCCCTCCTCTCTTTTTCTAAACTCTTTCTATCCCTCTCTGTCTTTCTTTCCTGACTCGCTCCCTCTTCTCTCTTTCTCAACTCTTTCTATCCCTCTCTGTCTTTCTTTCCTGACTCTCCCTCCCTCTCTTCCTTCCTCTCTTCCTTCTCCTCTCTCTCTTTCCTGACTCTCATTCCCCCTCTCTTTCTCAACTCTCTCTCTCTCTGTTTCTCTTTCTTTCTTGACTCTCCTCCTTTCTCTCTCTCTTCCCTCCACCCTCTCTCTTTTTCTCTCCCCTCTTTCTTTCTTTCCTGACTCCTCTTTCTCTCTCTCTCTCCTCCACCCTGTCTCTTTTTCTCTCCCCTCTTTCTTTCTTTCCTGACTCCTCTTTCTCTCTCTCTCTCCTCCACCCTGTCTCTTTCTTTCTCTTCCCTCATGTGTGTGCTCGCTCTCTCCTCCACCCTCTCTTTCTTTCTCTTCCCTCTCTCTCTCCTCCACCCTCTCTTTCTTTCTCTTCCCTCTCTCTCCTCCACCCTCTTTCTTTCTCTTCCCTCTTTCTCTCCTCCACCCTCTCTTTCTCTTCCCTCACACTCTCTCTCCCCTCCACCCTCTCTCTTTCTTTTCCCTCACGCTCTCTTTCCTGACTCTCCTCTCTTTCTCTCTCTCTCTTCCCTCCACCCTCTCTCTCTCTCTCTTCCCTCACGCTCTTTCTCTCTCTCCCCTCCACCCTCTCTCTCTCTTCCCTCACGCTCTCTTTCTTTCCTGACTCTCCTCTTTCTCTCTCTCCCCTCCACCCTCTCTCTCTCTCTCTCTCCCCTCCACCCTCTCTCTCTCTCTCCCCTCCACCCTCTCTTTCTCTCTCTCCCCTCCAACCTCTCTCTCTTCCCTCACGCTCTCTCTCTCTTCCCTCACGCTCTTTCTCTCTCTCTCTGTCCCCTCCACCCTCTCTCTCTCTCTCCCCTCCACCCTCTCTCTCTTCCCTCACGCTCTCTCTTCCCTCACGCTCTTTCTTTCCTGACTCTCCTCTCTTTCTCTCTCTCTTCCCTCCACCCTCTCTCTCTCTCTTCCCTCACGCTCTCTTTCTTTCCTGACTCTCCTCTCTTTCTCTCTCTCTTCCCTCCACCCTCTCTCTCTCTCTCTTCCCTCACGCTCTCTTTCTTTCCTGACTCTCCTCTCTTCCTCTCTCTCTTTCTTTCTCTCCCCTCCACCCTCTCTCTTTCTTTCTCTTCCCTCACGCTCTTTCTCTCTCTCTTTCAGGAGTTCTGCTGTCAGCTGTGTAGTTTCTCTAGCCCCAGCGTGGAGCGCGTCCGGGAGCACCTGGGCTCCCAGCATGCCGTGCAGGGGGCGTGGCTGTGCCCGCTGTGCCAGGCGGAGCTGCGAGGGAGGGAGGGGCTGACGGACCACCTGCGGAACGGGCACAGCGTGGTGCCGTCCTGCCTGGAGAGACTGCTGCTGGCTGTGAGTCACTTCATGCACACCTCTGTCATCAGAAACAGTCAGGCTGGACAGGTTAACGGATAAGACAGGGTCAACCGGATGTATTAAACTTTTCACAGTTTTGAGAGTCTCGTGGCCGTGCGATGGTTTCTCACGTTTGTGGGAGGCTGCGAAACCCTTCATACAAGGGCAGCAGTGTGGAGTAGTGGTCAGGGCTCTGGACTCTTGACCGGAGGGTCGTGGGTTCAATCCCAGGTGGGGGGGACACTGCTGCTGTACCCTTGAGCAAGGTACTTTACCTAGATTGCTCCAGTAAAAACCCAACTGTATAAATGGGGAATTGTATGTAAAAAATAATGTGATATCTTGTAACAATTGTAAGTCGCCCTGGATAAGGGCGTCTGCTAAGAAATAAATAATAATTTTCTGTACATAATTCGGATAGAGTCGAAGGAGAGCCTGTGAGACTTTCGCTGTCTCCTCCACGCAGAAATGAGCACAGAAATAAAGGGAACTGGAGTTATTAAAGTTGAAAAATATAATGTTCTGACTCTGAAATGTCTTCATCTGGACAATGTGGGGAAGCTATAAAAAAAGGCCAAGATGCTCGGATATATTGTGAGAAGTGTTGAATTTAAATCAAGGGAAGTAATGTTAAAACTCTACAATGCATTAGTAAGACCTCACCTAGAATATTGTGTTCAGTTCTGGTCACCTCGTTACAAAAAGGATATTGCTGCTCTAGAAAGAGTGCAAAGAAGAGCGATCAGAATTATCCCGGGTTTAAAAGGCATGTTGTATGCAGACAGGCTAAAAGAATTGAATCTGTTCAGTCTTGAACAAAGAAGACTACGCGGCGATCTGATTCAAACATTCAAAATCCTAAAAGGTATAGACAATGTCGACCCAGGGGACCTGAAAAAAGAAACAAGGACCAGGGGTCACAAATTAGATAAAGGGGCATTCAGAACAGAAAATAGGAGGCACTTTTTTTACACAGAGAATCGTGAGGGTCTGGAACCAACTCCCCAGTCATGTTGTTGAAGCCGACACCCTGGGATCCTTCAAGAAGCTGCTTGATGAGATTCTGGGATCAATAAGCTACTAACAACCAAACGAGCAAGATGGGCCGAATGGGGCCTCCTCTCGTTTGGAAACTTTCTTAGTTCTTTATGGTGCTAGTCAGTGGTTATAAAGACAATTTGAAATTGATGGTACGTTTATCTCTTTTTCACCTCAGTTTTGGTCAAAGTGACGGGGAGCGACACACGCTGGTTTCGTATTTCTGTAAAAGGACGCTTCTTTGTTTTAATAATGTTGACCAATAATAATAATAATAATAATAATAATAATCACATTCACACACTAACTGAAGATTTATTAAAAATGGAAGCATATTAAACTCATTCTCTGTATTTACAAAGATGTGTAGCTGTATTCTTTAAATGATTTTCATGTCAAACCAGATCACACCTAAACATTCACTGTTAAATGACATTTTTTTAAAAATTTATTTTTGTTAGCCTACCCAGACTTTTTTAATTTATTTTATTTTCGTCTCCACACCCCCACACCCCCACACCCACTGATATAAGAGAGACAGAGTCAACCAGACATATTAACTTATACAGGCCAGCAGTGTGGAGTAGTGGTCAGGGCTCTGGACTCTTGACCGGAGGGTCGTGGGTTCAATCCCAGGTGGGGGACACTGCTGCTGTACCCTTGAGCAAGGTACTTTACCTAGATTGCTCCAGTAAAAACCCAACTGTATAAATGGGGAATTGTATGTAAAAATAATGATATCTTGTAACAACTGTAAGTCGCCCTGGATAAGGGCGTTCTGCTAAGAAATAGATAATGAGTTTGGTATTTTTCTTTCTCTGTTTTGTTCCAGGCTGTGAAAGTCGACGCTCAGATCTCCACTCGAACCGTGTGTCGCACACTCTCTCGCAACAGTGATGTCACAGACGCACAGACAGGTAATCCTCCGCTTCTCTCTGTGCTTTACAATGCTTCCCTATGCTTTACCAGACCTCTCTGTGCTTTACAATGCTTCCCTATGCTTTACCACACCTCTCTGTGCTTTACAATGCTTCCCTATGCTTTACCAGACCTCTCTGTGCTTTACAATGCTTCCCTATGCTTTACCAGACCTCTCTGTGCTTTACAATGCTTCCCTATGCTTTACCAGACCTCTCTGTGCTTTACAATGCTTCCCTATGCTTTACCAGACCTCTCTGTGCTTTACAATGCTTCCCTATGCTTTACCAGACCTCTCTGTGCTTTACAATGCTTCCCTATGCTTTACCAGACCTCTCTGTGCTTTACAATGCTTCCCTATGCTTTACCAGACCTCTCTGTGCTTTACAATGCTTCCCTATGCTTTACCAGACCTCTCTGTGCTTTACAATGCTTCCCTATGCTTTACCAGACCTCTCTGTGCTTTACAATGCTTCCCTATGCTTTACCACACCTCTCTGTGCTTTACAATGCTCCCCTATGCTTTACCAAACCTCTCTGTGCTTTACAATGCTTCCCTATGCTTTACCACACCTCTCTGTGCTTTACAATGCTTCCCTATGCTTTACCAGACCCCTCTGTGCTTTACAATGCTTCCCTATGCTTTACCAGACCTCTCCCTTCACCTCCCTCCATCCCTCTCTCCCTCGTATCAGCTCCAGTAAAACGGAACTGTCTCTCTCTCCACAGAAACCCAAACGGAGAGGCCGACACTGCCAGCCCCCAAACCAGGGGAGCCCCTCTCCCCCCTCGCCCTGACCCCCCCAGCGAAACCAGCCCCCCACCCTCAGAAACCCGAGGCGGGTTCCGCCCACGCGAAAACCAACGCCGGCCAAACAGAACCAGAGAGAAACGCAGAATCTAAACTCCGGAGTGACCTCAGCAGCGATGGTGATGATGAGGATGAAGAGGAGGACAAAGAAGGCGGCGACTCGCACCCGGATCCCCTCCACCCTCTCTCGGGGCCCCGCGGGGGGGCCAACCCCCGGTTCCTGGACCCCTCCCGCCCGCACAAGTGCCACGCCTGCCAGGAGTCTTTCACCAAGAGCAGCTTGCTGGTGTTGCACGACAAATCAGTGTCACACCTGCAGAGGGCGAACAAGGGTTTGACTGGGGGCGTCTCCAACAGCCCCCGGGCTCCCAGTCTGAGCAGCAGTAGCGCTGGCAACGGTGGCACCTGTCCTCCAGCCAGCCTGGAAAAACTGTACAAGTGCACCACCTGCAACATGGCATACAGTCAAAGCTTGACCTTAGATATACACCTTCGTTCAGTCCTGCATTTTAGCAGAGTGAGAGAGGCCAACACTAATAATAACACTAATAATAATAATAATATCACTACTGCTGCTAAAACATCTAATAATAATAATAATAATAATAATAATAATAATAATAATAATAGGAATGGACCCAAAGGCCTGAGTACCGACCCGCCTCTGAAAGACCCAACAGAAACCAGTTCCAGCTCTCAGTTGCAGCCCAGTGGCCCGTCGGAACCAGTAACTGCCTTCCTCTCCCTCTCCCCTCCCCAAACAGCGGCCGCCCTCCCCCTGTCCTGCCTGTTGCCCCCCTCGGCCTCTCTGTTTGCCCCGCAGCAGGTTCTGTTGCCCCTGATGCTGAACGGTTTGGGTCAGCCTGCAGGTGGGACGGATTTGGGAGGGGCAGCCGGGGGCAGAGTGTTGCCCCAGAATCCTCTGCCTCTGCTGGGGCTGAGTTTCCAGCCCGCCGGGACTCCGTCTCCCCTTCTCCTCCAGAACGTGCTCAAGCTTCTGAGCGGGCCGCGGCCGCTGGCGGGCTTACCGAGCGACTCGCGAGAAGAAGGACGAGGAGGAGGAGGAGGAGGAGGAGGAAGAGGCAAACGCACGCCCAACGATCCCACTCAAGAGGAGGGAGAGGAAGAGTTGGATTACGAACAGGAGGAAGACTCACAAAAGGGGTTGACTGAGCGAGGAGGAGGAGGAGAGGAGGAGGAGGAGAAGATCCCGAACGGAGAGGGAGTGGGTGCTGAAGACGGAGAAAGAGGGGCGCAGGGCGACGAAAACGCAGGGACTGGAGAAGGGGAGGGAAAAGGAGGAGAGGATGAGGGGAAGCCACAGCAGCAGCAGCAGCAGCAAAAGCCTGGCCGACAACAACAGGAGCTAGAAAAGGCAGCGACACTCAAACGGGACCCCCAAACCGACCAGGGGGGCCCCTTCTCTCCCAGGGGAAGCCAAGAGACCAATCCCGCTGCCGAACCCCCAAACCAGACCGGATCAGCCGGGAAGGACGGCCAAGGACGAAAGGAGGAGACGGGAGCCGGAGAGGAGGAGCTGAACGACTTTCAGTCCGAAGTCCTCCGCGCTTTCGTGGAGTCGGAGAGGGACCTGGGGTCCCGGGACCCCGGGAGGCTGGAGGACTGCGAGGCCCTGGCGAAGCTGGTGGGGCTGCCCCCGGAGAGGGTCCGAGTCTGGCTGGATCGAGCCAGGGGGAGGAGAGGCAGGAACCAGATCGCCAGCGGCGGGGAAAACCACGGTGGGATCGCCACGTCGGAAAGATGCGGTGACGAGAGGGGTGGGGGCTGCTTAAGAGAGGCAGGGAAGGGGGAGGGGGAGGGGGAGGGCTCCTCAAAGCCTTTGCAATCTAATCCAGAAACAGACACAGCTACTTCTGTTAATAAGAGGGATTGTAGCAGCGATAGTGTTCAGATTGGCCCTTCTGTTGACATTAAAGGGGTTTCTAGGGGAGTTGAGGCAGATCCCACCTCTAGCACCAGTGCCGAGTCCTTGAAAGAAGGGGGCGAAGGAGGGGAAGGGGAGATCGAAGGAGGGAGAGGGGTGAAGAGAGGGAGGGAGGAGATGGAGGGAGCGGAAAAGGAAACGGAAGGAGAGCAGGGGGTAGAGGAGGAGGAGGAGGAGGAGGAGGAGAGGGAAGTGAAAAAGGAGAAATCGGACAGCCGCAGCATTTTGGATTCCCTTTTCAAAGCCAATAGGCTGCCCAGCGGGAGTCCCACCCTGCTCCCGGCCCTCAACTTCTCCCTGCACCCCTCCCTGGGCCTCCCCCCGCAACTGAACCCCTTCCTGGCGCGCTACCTCAACCCCTACGTGATCCAGGGGCCCCCCGGGCTCGGCACGTCCTCGCTGGCCGCCAGCATCTCGCATTCCAGCCCCACTCTGGTTGGCTCGCTGGCTTCCGGTTCCCTGCACAGCCCCCCAGCGGTCACTAGAATCCCCCCCCTCTCCCTCCTCCACCACCCCCACGCCCCCCAGCTGCCCTCGCACCCCTCTCCCTCCTCCTCTCCCCTGCTCCTCCTCGCCACCACCGCCAAGAGAGTGAAGGTGGAGGACAACGAGGCTCCAGTGGACATGACCATACCTAGGAAGAGGGAGAATGAGAGAGCCTCGGAGAAGGAGGAGAGAGGAGGAGGAGGAGGAAGAGGAAGCATCAAAGTGGAGAACCTCCAACAATCCTTGCTGGGCAGGTACCCTCCCATCGCCATGAAAACGGGGAAAGGAGAGGAGACTTTGGAGACCTCGAAGCCGGACCCTCGCTTCTCTAGGATCCTCCCCAATCCGGAAAGCAGCAGCAGGGGCCCCACAACCCGCTCCGAAGAACCCCGGCTCCCGCGCACCCCCTTTCTCAAAGACAGCCGGCGCTCTCGCACCACCATCCACCCCGAGCAGCTGGACTTCCTCTACGGCTGCTACTTCAGAGACCCTAACCCCGTCAAGAGGGATTTCGAACGCATCTCCCAGTGGGTCTGCCTGGAGAAGAGGGTGGTGCAGATCTGGTTTCAGAACATGCGGGCCAGGGAGAGGAAAGGGGAGATCCGTTTCTTCAGCGACGGGACTCTGGCCGCCGTGGGGAAGCCTTTGATCCGTTTCACCTGGCCGCCCGCCCCCTTGGACGAGCTGCCCAGCCCCGAACGAACCGGGCTGGACACCCCGGGGGTCCTGGATCGCAAGGTGGCACCCGTTAAAATTGAGAGCGAGGATGGAGGAGCGGCCTGCTGTTTTGAGAGCGCGGGGTCGCTCAAGAAGATCAAGCAGGAAGAGGGGGAGGAGGGAGGAGAGGAAGAGGGGAAGAGCTGTTCTCTAGCTGTAATGAAACCCAGGCACTACATCAATAATAACAGTCTGTCTCGTAATAACAACAACAGTAACAAAAACGAGGGTAGCAACAGAAGTAGTAACGTTGTTATTGTCGCTAATAATAATTCGCTCCCGGAAGCTGGGAAGATCGCAAAGCAGCCAGGGTTTCAAACGGATCTCTCCGCGTCTCCCAGCCTGCCGGAGGATTCTGCGAGAGAGAGGAAGGACTCGGCCAGCGAGCGCCTCTCGGAGGATCTGAAACCGGAGCCCCTCAGACCCCAGCAACCTGGCCCTTCGTCCTCCTCTCCATCATCTTCGTACCTCACTCGCTCTCAGGCCCAGAGAGAAGGTCCAGCCAGGAAGAAAAGAAGGAGGGAGGAGGAGGAGGAGGAGGAGGAGGAAGAGGAGGAGGGGTACCCGGAAGAGACGGAGCACCGCGACTCTGGGGCCCGGCCCGAGTCAGACCCGCTCCAGGCTCAGAAGCAGAAACGTAGGGCCAGAACCCACCTCAGCAAGCAGCAGGTCCGGGTCATGCAAGCGTGTTTCAAACGCTGTCGAACCCCAACCGCTCACGAGTGCGACGTCCTGGGCCGAGAGCTGGGCCTGCCGCTCAAGGTGGTCCAGATCTGGTTCCAGAACTCCAGGGCCAGGGAGAAAAGGCTCACGTCCAGCCCGGTCGCCACCCACCAGGGCCAGGGCCAGGATGGACCTCCCAGGATGGACTTCCGGAGCCTGGAGGAGCGGAGGAGAGGGGAGGCGTTGTGGTCCAAGTGCCAGCTTTGCGACTATCGTTTTGGGGAGCAGTCGTCCAGCAGCAGGGCTCATTTGTTCTCCAGGGCCCACCTGCAGAGATTGAAACAGGCAGAAGCAGGACAGCCTCAAGAACTCACCCCCTTCCCTCCCGCCTCACCCACCGGGAGCAGCTCCAAGCCGGCGAGCCCGGGACAGCTTCCGGGTCACGCTGTCTTTATGATGAAAAGGCACCGTTAAGGCAAGTTTTGAAGAAAAACTAAACAAAAATAGTAATAATAATAATAATAATAATTGTTGTTGTTACCCGCGAATTGGTTTCGTTGGTGTGAATTCGGGGGGCGTCTTTTATTCAAATTCCAGACGCTTCCTGTTAGCTGTAGGTCACGCGGTCTGATTTCTACCCCATACAAGCAAAAAACCAAAAGATTGAGAGGAAAGAGATAGTGAGGCGAGAGAACGGATTTTAAAGACGCTCCTTTTAAAGGGAGGGGCCGGTGATCATGTGGCTGAATCACAGGATTTTGATCAGCCCCCCCCCCCACGAATTTTATTTTTTCTTTTTCTTTTTAAAACCCTCGTCTTTCAGAATCGAACCGGGCTGGATTACAACCAGAACCAGAACTATGCTTCCCCCCCCCACCCCCCCCCCCACCCCCAAAGAACTAAAACCCTGTCTTGGGGGGTGTCGGGGCGGGGGGGTGGAGGGGGGGGGGAATGAAAAAATATATATATACCTGGACCTGCTCAGAACCAAATCAACGCTCGGACTCAGAACCTTTTCAGAACCGGACTTTGCAGGCTGCGCTGTGATTGGACGAGTGTGTAATTTCGAAAAGCAATCGGGGAGTATTACCTTGACCCCCCCCCTCGCCCCCCCCCCCCCCCCCCCCCCCCCCCCCCCCCCTCTAAACTCCAGATTTTTTTTTAATTAGCTCCTCCGGACAGCCCTGTAAACTGGACCTGTATCACACACTGCAGCAGCTAGACAGCCCGCCTGTCTGATTTGTGATGAAACTTTCTGAGGAGCTTTTGTCTTTTAGCAGCGGATAGTAGAGTAGAATCTGGGGTGTGTGGCGGCTCTGTCCGTCTGTCTGTCCGTCTGTCTGTCTGTCTGTCTGTCTGTCTGTCAGAGCGATTGTTTGTCTGTGTGTCTGATTTAAGAGTTTTATTGGCCTGGGGTTGCATACGTCTTTGCCCAAATTTTTTTTTAATTGCACTCTCTGTCTCTTTCTCTCTCTCTCTCTTTCTCTGTCTCTTTGTCTCTCTCTCTCTCTCTCTCTGCAATAATTTACACTGTGGTCTGTTTCAAAATACTGGGGAAATTTTATACTAAACTAGCAACTAGTCTAATTTATATATATATGTGTATATATATATATTATAGATTCACTTTGTATCCCTTTCTGATTCAGTCTGGGCATTTCCTGGGGACATTTTAAAGAAAAATAATACTGATTTTGAAAGCAAAACCCTGTGTTTTCAATAGAGCTCTCGGAATCATGTCTAAAGTACAGCCAGAGTGCCCCCCCCCCCCCGCAGCACTCCTGACCCCTAGTGGAGGGAAAAAATATAGCAGTAAGACGCACACGCAAATGTTTCTTTCACCCATTAGGGGGCAGTGTGTTGCAGGGGCGGAGGGGAGAGAACGCTGGGGGGGGGGGGAGAGATAGAACTATGCCTTTCATTTTAGATTTCTGAAAAGATTGAAAACTTTTGAAATGGTCGTCTGTTGATTTAAATAAATTTAGATTGCGTTCTGATTTTTTGTTGGAAGAAATTTGAATTTGGTACTCTTGGGGGTGGGTGTGATGACTCCCAAGTCTGAACTGACTGCAACTGTAGGAGTCTCGCTGGTCCAGCGATTAGAGAAAAGGGGGTCTTGATACCAGGAGGTTCAAATCCTGGCTCAGCCTCTGACTCCCTGTGTGTGCGTGCGTGTGTGTGTGTGTGCGTGACCCGAGCAAGTCACTTCACCTCCTTGTGCTCCGTCCTTCCGATGAGACGTCAAACAAACGAGCTCCTATTGGAAGTGACTCTGCAGCAGTTGTTGACGATGCAGAGTTCACCCCCCTAGTCCCTAAGCCGCTTTGGATAAAAGCGTCTGCTGAATGACTAATTAACAATAATAATACGGTATTAGAATGCATTAGTTATTGAATATAATGGTGACCCTGGTTTAAAATTTGAATCTGTAGCTCCTAATTATATTTTGTGACCCTTTTTCGCTGCCCTTTAATTGGCTGTAAATCTTGCGGAGATCCCAAATCCGACAGACAGACAGACAGACAGACAGACACGCTGAGCAAAGGATAATACAGAGTGATGTTTAAACCTTAGAGGCCACCTTTTGTTTGTTTGTTTTGGGGTTGGGGGTGGGGCGTGGTTGTAGTTTTTTAGTTAGTATTTTTTGGGGCGACCTTTTTACCCCAGCGGTTATAAAGACATTGAGATGAACGCACCTTCTGAATTTCACTGCAGCTGAAAATCTGGAAAATGGCGCCATTAATGACTGCCGGGCGTGCAGGTCATTTCAAATAGAAACACAGAAGCCACACGCGGTAAAACACAGGAGACTTTATAGAAGTTGTTTAACCCTTTGCAGTCCATTTATTCAGCACGTCTCAGGCGCCCAG
The DNA here is from genome assembly GCF_902713425.1 of Acipenser ruthenus. NCBI lineage: Eukaryota > Metazoa > Chordata > Actinopteri > Acipenseriformes > Acipenseridae > Acipenser > Acipenser ruthenus. The sequence goes on along the minus strand of NC_081242.1, from coordinate 1,397,417 downwards.
TTAATTTTAGACGCGCTGTTTAAAAGTATTTTTTTCCACAGTCAAACGGGTTTAAATGGCCCTGCATATCAACAAAGCACTCACTAGGCATCTCCAGCCCCGCCCCACCCTTTCGCTCGCTATCGCATTCAGCTATGTAAGAAATAAATAATAATAATAATAATAATAGTCGTGCATACCGATCAATCATCTCCTGATCACTCGTTTTATCACCAAACTCCTCAATAATGCGATCCAAGTCATTATTTTATTACTATAACATCTCAAAAAAGCTCTGCAAATGTCCGTGATATTCTCTGAGCGCTGATGCAGTCACAGCCAGCTTGTTTCCTTATGACCGCCCCGTTATCTGATCCCAGGGGCAAGTATGACTATTCATGAGATACGCCCTTTTTTTTTCGGCTTGTCTCTGCTCCTGTCGCTCCCACTCGGCCGCTGAATGGTTTTCTCGGCTTTTTCCGGAGAAAAAACGACTAGAAACCATTTTTTTTGCGTTTTTTTGATGATGTCGGACAGGGTCCGATATTGGACCGGATAGGAATAATTGCAATGCCGGACCAGGTCCGAGATAGGACCGCAAGGGGTTAAGATGCCTGATTTAAGGCAAAAGCGGTCTCGCGTTTTCGCTACATATCTGAATGGAAATTGAAATTCTCACACCCAGAGGTTTGCAAAGGCTATCGCTAACCCTGCTTGAGGTCTTCCGATAGTTTTGCACACCGCTGCGTGACTTCTTTACAATAAAATACATCGCCCTGTGGTTTCACCAAGCGGCTTGTTAAATCCAATCGACTTCCATTTTAAACCCATTTAAAAATGTAAAAAAATCTAAGGAACACATTTTATTTATCCTTTTTAATTATGTGGACTTTTTTTATATATATAAAAAAAAAAAAATCGCTAGCTAGCTAGCTAGCTTGCTGTGCTTTGTCAAACTCCACTGATAATTTGAAAGTGCTTGTAACAATTCTCTTAAAAATCGTAGCTGTCCTGCACTGGTCTCAGATGTACAGTTCTGAAAGAACCACATAGATGTTTAGCGCACACAGATCTGGAGTTTGTTTTAACCCATTAATTACCGTTTTCCTAATTTGAGGACTGGGCTACTTGTTTTGTCATTTTTAAAAAAAAATGTTAAGCATTTTGTACCTGATATCTCATTTTCTCTTTGACTATATCGTGACGATATCTTACTCTTAATTGTGTTAACCTCTCCAGTCTCAACGCACCTGATAATTCAGCAAATAAAATACCTTCAGATGCTTCTCTGAACCTCGATTTAAATCACAAACCGCAGCCTAGAATTGAGGCATTACTTGTGTTTCATTTCGTCCCCACAGCGATGGTAAAGCAGATCAATTTTCTATGTGTTTTGAGCTTCATAGCTGGTTTGAAATTTCACTGCTCAGATTTACAGGAACGCGTCCTGAACTGTCCCCCCGCCCGCCCCCCCCCCCCCCCCCCGAGTCTCTCTTTACCAGTCCCAGATGTCGTGTTTTTATAATGTCAAATACGACGTTTGGAACGTGTGTTTCTTTCAAAACTCCACATCAGAGAGCCACAAAGCTCAAGGAAGCGTGCAGCGAGATTTGATGATGGAATTAATTTGTCGGCTGCAATCGTTTTTATTGAATTTGTGATTAAACCAAAATTTGAGGATTTGAGATATGCTCTGGCCAAAAGTTTTGCATCCTCCACCTATAGAATGAATTAATTTAGCTTCATAGAGTCCAATGAAAGCTGCTGAATAATGTTCCCTTGTTAACATATTGAATTCCACACCCTCTATATAGAATGAACTCCTTCAGCTTCATAGAGTCCAATGAAAGCTGCTGAATAATGTTCCCTTGTTAACATATTGAATTGCACACCCTCTATATAGAATGAACTCCCTCAGCTTCATAGAGTCCAATGAAAGCTGCTGAATAATGTTCCCTTGTTAACATATTGAATTCCACACCCTCTATATAGAATGAACTCCTTCAGCTTCATAGAGTCCAATGAAAGCTGCTGAATAATGTTCCCTTGTTAACATATTGAATTGCACCCCCTCTATATAGAATGAACTCCCTCAGCTTCATAGAGTCCAATGAAAGCTGCTGAATAATGTTCCCTTGTTAACATATTGAATTCCACCCCCTCTATATAGAATGAACTCCCTCAGCTTCATAGAGTCCAATGAAAGCTGCTGAATAATGTTCTCTTGTTAACATATTGAATTGCACACCCTCTATATAGAATGAACTCCCTCAGCTTCATAGAGTCCAATGAAAGCTGCTGAATAATGTTCCCTTGTTAACATATTGAATTCCACACCCTCTATATAGAATGAACTCCTTCAGCTTCATAGAGTCCAATGAAAGCTGCTGAATAATGTTCCCTTGTTAACATATTGAATTGCACACCCTCTATATAGAATGAACTCCCTCAGCTTCATAGAGTCCAATGAAAGCTGCTGAATAATGTTCCCTTGTTAACATATTGAATTCCACACCCTCTATATAGAATGAACTCCTTCAGCTTCATAGAGTCCAATGAAAGCTGCTGAATAATGTTCCCTTGTTAACATATTGAATTGCACCCCCTCTATATAGAATGAACTCCCTCAGCTTCATAGAGTCCAATGAAAGCTGCTGAATAATGTTCCCTTGTTAACATATTGAATTCCACCCCCTCTATATAGAATGAACTCCCTCAGCTTCATAGAGTCCAATGAAAGCTGCTGAATAATGTTCTCTTGTTAACATATTGAATTGCACACCCTCTATATAGAATGAACTCCCTCAGCTTCATAGAGTCCAATGAAAGCTGCTGAATAATGTTCCCTTGTTAACATATTGAATTCCACCCCCTCTATATAGAATGAACTCCCTCAGCTTCATAGAGTCCAATGAAAGCTGCTGAATAATGTTCTCTTGTTAACATATTGAATTGCACACCCTCTATATAGAATGAACTCCCTCAGCTTCATAGAGTCCAATGAAAGCTGCTAAAACTGACTGGAAAAATGTGACATTTCTGAAATCTGAAATAGTACTGGACTGCTATGATGGCTTCCGGCAGACTTTTTTTTTTTGCAATATCATTTTGTAGTTTGTTTGGATTACATAATAATGTTAAATAAAAAAAAATATAAATTACTATTTATTATTATTTTTTTTTTAAATATAAAACGTCTCAGTCCTAAAATTCTAGGTAATGCTAAACTTTTGGCCACTGATTTGATGAGACATCCTTACAGTATTTAAAAAAAAAAAAAAAATTTTATCAGTGAAACAGAATTTAATTGGTGAAGAAACTGAGTCGGGCTCACAGTAATGTTAAAGGGACGTCACATGATCAAAAATAACCCCCCAAAAATGACGTCATCCATGCCATGATTCAAGGTTCGTGACTCTCAGCAACTTCTTAAGCGAATTACACAATTTCTAGCAATTTTATTCAGTCGTGGAGGAGCGGGAGCGGTCATCGAATAAAACCAAACCGCGTTTTCAGTCCATCAATATTTTTGTGACATTATTGCTGATCATGTAAAAGGTGCCACTCTTTGAAACAAAATCACGCATGACAAATATTTGAAATGTATTACAGTGGTTTTTATTTTTTATTTTTATTTTATAAAGATGTTACAACTACCAGAAATTGTCTTTTTATTATTATTATTATTATTTTTTTTCGGTCTGTGTGAAATGTGCAGTTTTGAAAGAACAACAGCTCCTAATGATTAGTACTAGATGCTTGTATTCTGTGTTCTAAGTGGAGGGTGCCAGTATTTGAGATGAATCAAAGCATCAAAAAGGACCGGCAACCGTTTTCTGCCTTGGAAAAATGGAAATTCTGAAGTTCTTGAGTCAATTCCAAAGTTTTCTACGAAGAAATTAAAAAAAAAAAAACTGCAGACTAAAATAAAACGCCAAATATAAACCAACGACACGATACTTTGAGAAACTACAAAGAAAGAAAGAGCTTTATAAACCTGATCTCGTAGCTTGTGTGACGAGTGTGTTCCATCTATTATGATCTATTATTATAAACTGTATTTTTGTTTGTACTCCTCTGTATGTTTTAAAATAAGTCAATAAATTAGACTGAACTTTAACATGGACGTGTCATTTCTTTGCTCCCATCAAAATATCAATACAATTCTGAATGCATGACGATTTTATCCACTACCAGAAACTAGGGGGGGTGAACTCTGCATCATCATCAACTGCTGCTGCTGCAGAGTCACTTCCAATAGGAGCTCGTTTGTTTGACGTCTCATCCGAAGGACGGAGCACGAGGAGGTGAAGTGACTTGTGTGTGTGAGACCCTGAGCAAGTCTCTTCACCTCCTTGTGCTCCGTCCTTCGGATGAGACGTCAAACAAACGAGCTCCTATTGGAAGTGACTCTGCAGCAGCCACTGATTCCCTGTGTTCGGTTCTGGTCACCTCGTTACAAAAAAGGATATTGCTGCTCTAGAAAGAGTGCAAAGAAGAGCGACCAGAATTATCCCGGGTTTAAAAGGCATGTCGTATGCAGACAGGCTAAAAGAATTGAATCTGTCCAGTCTTGAACAAAGAAGACTACGCGGCGATCTGATTCAAACATTCAAAATCCTAAAAGATATTGACAATGTTGACCCAGGGGACCTGAAAAAAGAAACAAGGACCAGGGGTCACAAATTAGATAAAGGGGCATTCAGAACAGAAAATAGGAGGCACTTTTTTTACACAGAGAATTGTGAGGGTCTGGAACCAACTCCCCAGTAATGTTGTTGAAGCTGACACCCTGGGATCCTTCAAGAAGCTGCTTGATGAGATTCTGGGATCAATAAGCTACTAACAACCAAACAAGCAAGATGGGCTGAATGGGGCCTCCCCACACACACACACACACACACAGGGAGTCATTGGCTGCTGCAGTCTCTTCCAAAAGGACCTCGTTTGTTCAGAATAAGATTTATCCAAGCTGTTCGGACGATCCTGCGACGAGGTCGTGGCGCCGACCCCAAAGGTCATAATGGGACCGAGGTCTCCCTCGTCATTTTTCCTTTCAAGCTTGACCTGGCCGGAGAGCCAGGTTCAGATAAGTACTTGTTGCCTTTCTCCAAATTTTTTTTTTTTTTTTCTCGTGAATTATTGCGTTTACACAAACATGAAGCGATATTAAGAACATAAGAAAGTTTCCAAACGAGAGGAGGCCCCATTCGGCCCATCTTGCTCGTTTGGTTGTTAGTAGCTTATTGATCCCAGAATCTCATCAAGCAGCTTCTTGAAGGATCCCAGGGTGTCAGCTTCAACAACATTACTGGGGAGTTGGTTCCAGACCCTCACGATTCTCTGTGTAAAAAAGTGCCTCCTATTTTCTGTTCTGAATGCCCCTTTATCTAATTTGTGACCCCTGGTCCTTGTTTCTTTTTTCAGGTCCCCCTGGGTCGACATTGTCTATACCTTTTAGGATTTTGAATGCTTGAATCAGATCACCGCGTAGTCTTCTTTGTTCAAGACTGAACAGATTCAGTTCTTTTAGCCTGTCTGCATACGACATGCCTTTTAAACCCGGGATAATTCTGGTCGCTCTTCTTTGCACTCTTTCTAGAGCAGCAATATCCTTTTTATTTTCGTATGCTGTGTTAGTAAACCTAAATTCTCGTGTGTTGTGCACGATAGCCTGTTGCTTGCTGGCGTCCCTGTGCCTCCCGTGGTTCCTTCAAATAGAAATGTAACAACCTTCAAGGTGGCTGAGTCCTGTCATTGCAGCACGCTTGAAAGGGGAAAATGAGGCGGGGATCTGTGAGACCACAGTTCGTTTATGACCTGGAATGCGCCACAGGCTTTTCCGGTTGGATATATCTTCGTCAGGTTTCTTGGAAGCATGTCGGATCACAATACAATACAAAGTTCAAAAAACAAAACAAAAAAGGTGATCTGTATTTAAAAAAAAAACAACTATATGAACATAATTTAAATGTTTTATTTAACAGCATGTACTCAAAGAGAAACTACAAAACGATATCGCAAAAAAAAAAATGGAAGCCGTAATAGTATCTGGGAAAACTACAAAGCGCTGTGTAATTCAATATGTTAACAAGGGAACATTATTCAGCAGCTTTCATTGGACTCTATGAAGCTGAGGGAGTTCATTCTATATAGAGGGTGTGGAATTCAATATGTTAACAAGGGAACATTATTCAGCAGCTTTCATTGGACTCTATGAAGCTGAGGGAGTTCATTCTATATAGAGGGTGTGCAATTCAATATGTTAACAAGGGAACATTATTCAGCAGCTTTCATTGGACTCTATGAAGCTGAGGGAGTTCATTCTATATAGAGGGTGTGCAATTCAATATGTTAACAAGGGAACATTATTCAGCAGCTTTCATTGGACTCTATGAAGCTGAGGGAGTTCATTCTGTATAGAGGGGGTGCAATTCAATATGTTAACAAGGGAACATTATTCAGCAGCTTTCATTGGACTCTATGAAGCTGAGGGAGTTCATTCTATATAGAGGGTGTGCAATTCAATATGTTAACAAGGGAACATTATTCAGCAGCTTTCATTGGACTCTATGAAGCTGAGGGAGTTCATTCTATATAGAGGGGGTGGAATTCAATATGTTAACAAGGGAACATTATTCAGCAGCTTTCATTGGACTCTATGAAGCTGAGGGAGTTCATTCTGTATAGAGGGGGTGCAATTCAATATGTTAACAAGGGAACATTATTCAGCAGCTTTCATTGGACTCTATGAAGCTGAGGGAGTTCATTCTATATAGAGGGGGTGCAATTCAATATGTTAACAAGGGAACATTATTCAGCAGCTTTCATTGGACTCTATGAAGCTGAGGGAGTTCATTCTATATAGAGGGTGTGCAATTCAATATGTTAACAAGGGAACATTATTCAGCAGCTTTCATTGGACTCTAAAGAATGCATTGCTTTGAAAACTACACTACCCAGAAGCCCCGGCGATGACGCTGGCACGACACGTTTCTATATCTGTATTTTGGCCAGTTCACAGGATTTAATGCAGTTAATACAATTATCTAGCCAGAATTATTATTATTATTATTATTATTATTATTATTATTATTATTATTATTATTATTAATAAATAGAGCCTTCTGATCTAATATTGCCATTTGTTCAGCCTGCTCTGCTGTTCATAAATATGTGTGCATTGCTTTCCTGGCCATCTGTCTGAAATAATAGTAATATCATATATTTATTTTTATATAGCGCCTTTCATAGTGGCCGACCAGCACAAAGCGCTTTACAGAGGCAGGCTGTGAACTGTGCATTATATGCAGAGTCACTTGCAATAGGACACTGATTTAACATCTCATCCGCAGGACGGAGCACAAGGAGGTGAAGAGACTTGCTCAGGGTCTAGGACTGTATAAAGAAGTACAGGAAAATGATGTCACAAGTGGACTGAGTTAGTAAACAGTGACGCCATTTCTGGAGCCCGTAGAGCTCTTTCACAGCGTGCTCGCAATGCTTTTAACATATTCGCGCTTGCGCTGGTAAAATGTGTCTTGACATAATCAAGCATTAATTGGCATAAATAAAAGTCAGTCACTTTATATTTAGGATATTTTGTATTGCTATTAAAAAAACATACCGGTATATCCCGGCGCTGCAACACAGCATCTCCGCAATGTATTCAGTACAGAGTGGGCTCCAGAAATGGCACCTGTAATGGGGTACCGAACTGCATCACGGGATTGACTGTCCTATCCTGCTTTATATAGTCCTAGCTCATGGTCACATACAGTGAGTCAGTCAGGAGCAGGGGTGGGATTTGAACCCGGGACCTTCTGGGTACAGGCCCTGGACTTTAACCACGGAAACACACAGCCTCCTTGTGAGAAAAACCGTTTCCTTTTCAATGTCCTTGTATTTATCACCAATAAACGCTTCACACTATAGCTATTCTTAAACAATATCTGTTGGATATATGTCCAGTGCCTTTTCATCTGTGATGGTATTTAAAAAAAAAAAAAAAAAAAGTCTAATTTTTGCAAACTTCAGCATTTCGCTATGCAGTGATTATACACTTCTGCTTCAATATGTGTTCAATGCATTAGTAAGACCTCATCTAGAATATTGTGTTCAGTTCTTGTCACCTCGTTACAAAAAGGATATTACTGCTCTAGAAAGAGCGCAAAGAAGAGCAACCAGAATTATCCCGGGTTTAAAAGGCATGTCGTATGCAGACAGGCTAAAAGAATTGAATCTGTTCAGTCTTGAACAAAGAAGACTACGCGGCGATCTGATTCAAGCATTCAAAATCCTAAAAGGTATTGACAATGTCGACCCAGGGGACCCTGAAAAAAGAAACAAGGACCAGGGGTCACAAATTAGATAAAGGGGCATTCAGAACAGAAAATAGGAGGCACTTTTTTACACAGAGAATTGTGAGGGTCTGGAACCAACTCCCCAGTAATGTTGTTGAAGCTGACAACCTGGGATCCTTCAAGAAGCTGCTTGATGAGATTCTGGGATCAATAAGCTACTAACAACCAAACGAGCAAGATGGGCTGAATGGGGCCTCCTCTCGTTTGGAAACTTTCTTATGTTCTTATGTTCACGACTGGAGTAAATTACAAAACAACAGTTTTAACAGTGGGTCAACCGAATCGCTTATAGTGGACCCGTCTGCAAGCAGTTCGTTGCTTTACGGTTCTGCTTTCAAGCACCGCGCTGAGCGATTTGTAGTGACGTTTTTTTTTTTGTTTTTTTTTTTATCACATGCAAAAAAAACTACACACACTTCTAAACGCGTGAAACGTGTTGTGCGACTAGTTCAGCTCAGGTGTGGGCGAACTCAAAATAAAGACTACAACTTCCAGAGTGCACCGCGCAGGCTTCTTCCCTAACTCCCGGCCAAAGAGCGTAAGGAAAGCAGTGCCTTCTGGGAGTTGTAGGCATTTAGTGCTTCGATAGCTGGTAATGTTATAGGACAACTTTAAAAAGGTTTTAATTAAGCGCCACGCTGACAATTAAAAAAAAGAGATGATTTTATTGCAAAAATAATTATGTCTCGTCTAAATAATAAACGTTGTACGTAAGTAGAAAAATACTACAAACCCAGAATGCAATTCGCCGGCTTCACTTGCCGCTTTGATTCTCAGAAGGGTAGGTCGCTTTTATTTATTAGAGCATTTTAAATAATGTTTTTGGAAAAAAAATAAATAAATAAAAATCGCTTTATTTGCGATGGTGTCTAGTTTTACGACGCCAATAGATCTCCGTTGCCAGGCAACACAATTTTTTTTTTTTTTTTTTTAAATGATTTTTTTTTACATTTTTTAAAAGTATAATCGTGCGTGATTCGTTTTATTTTCCCCTAGTCAGCGCCGTAAAAAAAAAAAAAAAAAAAAAAAAAAGACGCGCGTTCAATCACGGCCGTGTCCGGTGAGGTGAGTGTGTTCACCGCTGTCCATGTTTATATTACGTCACGGAATCAGACGCAGGCTTGCCACCTGCCCCGCATCGTGCGGTACATTAACGACAAATGTGTGCGCGTCTCTCTCTCTCTGTGCGTGAGTATTGTATGCATGGGCGTCTCTTTTTATTATTATTAGTTTATTTAGCAGACGCCTTTATCCAAGGCGACTTACAGAGGCTAGGGTGTGTGAACTATGCGTCAGCTGCAGAGTCACTTACAACTACGTCTCACCCGAAAGACGGAGCACAAGGAGGTTAAGTGACTTGCTCAGGGTCACACAATGAGTCAGTGGCTGAACTGGGATTTGAACCAGGGACCTCCTGGTTATAAGCCCTTTTCTTTAACCACTGGACCTCACAGCCTCTTTCCCTTTTTCTCTCTCTCTCAATTCAATTTCGTAGTGGTCAGGGCTCTGGACTCTTGACCGGAGGGTCGTGGGTTCAATCCCAGGTGGGGGGGACACTGCTGCTGTACCCTTGAGCAAGGTACTTTACCTAGATTGCTCCAGTAAAAACCCAACTGTATAAATGGGTAATTGTATGTAAAAAATAATGTGATATCTTGTAACAATTGTAAGTCGCCCTGGATAAGGGAGTCTGCTAAGAAATAAATAATAATAATAATAATAATAATAATAATTTCAAGTGCTTTATTGGCATGACTGATTTTTCACAAGTATTGCCAAATTCCATCTTTACAATGAACATTTAAAACTTAATAAAATAAAACAAAAACAACATAGTACTTCAGACACATCACAACAACAATAATGATATACATTTATATATGTATTCTATAACATGTATTTATCTATCTTTCCCTCCCTGTGTGAGGAGCCTCAGTGTCACTCCCTGTCCCTCAGGCTGTGGCAGGCGCTTGTGTCCTGGGCTGCCACTTCTATACAGCTTGTCTGCTCTCCGAGGAGGATGGGGAGTGTTTCGGGGTCTGGCAAGTCTCTCTGTCTCTCTCTCTCTCTCTCTCTGTCTCTCTCTCTCTCTCTCTCTCTCTCTCTCTCTCTCTCTGTCTCTCTCTCTCTCTCTGTCTCTCTCTCTCTCTCTGTCTCTCTCTCTCTCTCTCTCTCTGTCTCTCTCTCTCTCTCTCTCTCTGTCTCTCTCTGTCTCTCTCTCTCTCTCTCTGTCTCTCTCTCTCTCTCTCTCTCTCTCTCTCTCTCTCTCTGTCTCTGTCTCTCTCTCTCTCTCTCTCTGTCTCTTTCAATTCAATTCAATTCAAAGGTGCTTTATTGGCATGACCATTATTCACAGTATTGCCAAAGCAATGCATGCACAGCACATCATCTGAACATTAAATAGACAATAACACTGATGAGAATAATAATGATAATAATAATGGTAAACAAATATAAATAATAACCACGTTATTAATAAGTTAACAATAACAACAATGAAATATAACTTGATTTGAACTCATGCAGAGTGCTCACTGTCTGTCCCTCAGGCTTTGACAGGCGGCTGTGTACTGGGCTGCCAGTTGGACACACAGCTGGGAAAGTTTCCCTTATTTCTGTGTATTTTGTACACTGCAGTAGAAAGTGCATCTCTGTCTCTACTTGTTGGAGTGGACAGTGATGACACAGCCGGTCCTCTTTGGGCAGCCAGGTCTGCCTGTGTCGGCCTGTTTCTATGGCCAGGCTGTGCTCACTGATCCTGTATTTGGTTCGGATCTGCCTCTGCTTGTTGTCTTTCACCCTGCTCAGGGTGTAGTGTCTTTTTAGGGCCCGATAGCACTCTAATTCTTTCTCTCTCTCTCAAATTCAAAGTCGAGGGAGGAGGAGAGAGAGAAGAGAGAGTTAGATACTAACACAGATGTTGGACTCTAAATTCAGTATAGTAATCTGAAAATAAAATATGGTCAGTTAAATGTAAATATATTCAATTAAAATAGCAAGGTTAATTTAATAATTCAGTATATCCCTGGTTTTACAGGTGCGGTCTCATGACAGTGTCTTATATGTATTCTCTCTCGCTCTCTCTCTCTCTAGCCCCACCCTGTGGCTGGCTGTTTTAATGACTCTCTCTCAAATTCAAATTCAAAGGTGCTTTATTAGCATGACGACATTAGCTGCCTTGCCAAAAGCAGTTCCAAAGTACAGTCTAAACATCAGCAACATCAATAAAAGTTAAGCAATGAAAATTAATTAATAATTAGATAAAGAGATAGGGATGTGAAATTGAACGCTGAGAACTCTGAAAACAAACTACCCCTCTCCCCCCCTCCCCCTCCCCCCCTCCCTCTCCGTCCCTCCCCCTACCCCTCCCCCCCTCCCTCCCTCCCTCTCCGTCCCCCCCCCCCCACCCCACTGTTCACAGGCACACACATACTGGGCAGCCAGTGGGGCTGCTGTTCTCTCTGGACTCTGTGTCTCTCACACTCTCCGTCTGTCTCTCTGTGTCTCTCACACTCTCCCTGTCCGTCTCTCTGTCTCTCTCTCCCTGTCTGTCTCTCTCTTTGTCTCTCACAGTCCCCCTGTCTGTCTCCCTCTGTCTCTCACTCTCTCTGTCTCTCTCACACTCTCCCTGTCTGTCTCTCTCTGTCTCTCCCTCTCTCTCTCTCTGTCTGTCTCTCTCACACTCTCCCTGTCTCTCTCTCCCTCTGACTCTCCCTGTCTGTCTCTCTCTGTCTCTCTCTTCAGTGTCTGGACAGAGGGATGAGTGTGGAGGTAGAACGGAAGTTTGTGTGTCGCTCTGACACAGAGACCAGACTGAAAGAGCTAGGAGGTGAGGAACCAGAGCATTATTATTATTATTATTATTATTATTATTATTATTATTATTATTATTATTATTATTATTATTATTATTATTATTATTATTACTAGTACTATTACTGTAATAGACCCCTGCGCTCCCCTGACTGTGTGACTCCCCCTGTGCCCCACGCGGCCGTGCCTTTACCAGGGGAGACCCTCGGGGACCCCTGCGCTCCCCTGATTGTGTGACTCCCCCCTGCACACCACGCGGCCGTGCCTTTACCAGGGGAGACCCTCGGGGGACCCCTGCGCTCCCCTGACTGTGTGACTCCCCCCTCCACACCACACAGCCGTGCCTTTACCAGGGGAGACCCTCGGGGACCCCTGCGCTCCCCTGACTGTGTGACTCCCCCCTGCACACCACGCGGCCGTGCCTTTACCAGGGGAGACCCTCGGGGACCCCTGCGCTCCCCTGACTGTGTGACTCCCCCCTCCACACCACACAGCCGTGCCTTTACCAGGGGAGACCCTCGGGGACCCCTGCGCTCCCCTGACTGTGTGACTCCCCCTGTTGTGTTGATGGTTAAGGTGACAGTCCTCTCACTCCTCTCTCCTATCCTCTCCCCTCTCCTCTCCTCTCTTCTCTCCAGCTCAGTTTGTGGGCGAACGCAGTTTTCATGATCGCTACTTTGATACCGAGCAGTTCACCCTGACCCTGTCTGACACCTGGCTACGCTGCAGAGGGGCATGCTGGGAGCTGAAATGCCCGGTCAGAGTGAGGGAGGGAGAGGAAGAGGAGGAGGAGAAAGGGAGAGAGAGAGGAGGAGGAGGAGGAGGAGGAGGAGAAGGACGAAACATAAAACTGTGTACCCGCTATAGGGAGATAACTGAGCTGTCGGAGATTGTGGATAGGGTGAGGCAAGTGGTGCTGAGAGAGAAGAGGGGAGAGGGGGAGAGAGAGAGGGAGATTTTAAAGGAGGGAGAGGGAGAGCGCTCCTGCAAGACTGAAGCAGAGAAGGAAGGAGAGGGAAGGGGGGAGAGGGAGAAGGAAGGAAAGAGAGAGGGAAGGGGAGAGGGGGAGAAAGAAGGAGAGAGAGAGGGACGGTGGGAGAGACAGACAGACAGTGCTTGGCTGGGTGAGTTTGCTCTGGTGCAGTTTGCCTCTTTCACCACTGTGAGGCGCTCCTACATCCTGCAGGGAGGGGTGCGGGCCGACCTGGACTTGGTGGATTTCGGGTTCGCAGTGGGAGAACTGGAAGTGCTGGTGGAGACCCCGGAGCAGATCCCAGCAGGTGCCGAGAGGATCGCAGAACTGGTGGAGAAACTGGGTGAGAGTGTGTGTGTGAGTCTCAGTGTGTGTGCGTCTGTGTGTGTCTCAGTGTGTGTGCGTCTGTGTGTGTGTGAGTGTCTGTGTGGGAGTCTCAGTGTGTGTGTGTCTCAGTGTGTGTGCGTCTGTGTCTCAGTGTGTGTGTGTGTGTGTGTGAGTGTCTGTGTGGGTGTGTGAGTCTTAGTGTGTGTGCGTCTGTGTGTGTCTCAGTGTGTGTGCGTCTGTGTGTGTGTGTGTCTCAGTCTGAGTGTCTCTGTGTGTGTGTCAGTGTGTGTCTGTATGTGTGCGTCTCAGTGTGTGTGTGTGTGAGTCTCTGTGTGTCTCAGTGTGTGTGTGTGTGAGTCTCTGTGTGTCTCAGTGTGTGTGCGTCTGTGTGTGTGTGTCTCAGTGTGAGTGTCTGTGTGTGTGTGCGTGTGTCTCAGTGTAAGCGTCTGTGTCTCAGTTTGTGTGTGTCTCAGTGTGAGTGTGTCTCAGTGTGAGTGTGTGTGAGTGTCTGTGTCTCTATTATACTAATGATTATTCTGTCTCCCTGTCTCTCTGTCTGTCCCCTCAGGTCTCAGCGAGGCCTGTAAGAATCGGGTCCCTGGTAAAATGGACGCCTACCTGAAGCAGTTCCACCCAGAGCACTATGGGAGACTACTGAGAGCTCACAAGCTGCACCCCTGAAACAGAGACTGCACCCCCGACTGCACTCCCCGATCTCTCTGCACCCCCCGACGATCTCTCTGCACTCCCTGATCTCTCTGCACCCCTCACTCTCTCTGCACCCCCTGATCTCTGCGGTATCATTTTGTAGTTTCTTTGATTACATGATGTTAAATAAAAGATCTACTAAATTATGTTCGTGGTTTTTTTTTATGAACTGCTGTACAGGAGAGTTTAGCACAGGGAGTGAGAGAGTGTGTGTGTGTTTGTTTATTTACATATCTATCTATCTCATTAGTGTTGTTGTGATTTGTTTTAAGTATACTGTGTTGTTTTGTTTTTATTCAGTTAAATAAAATGTTAATTGGAAAGATTGAATTTTCCCATCACTGCTTTGGCAATACTTGTAAAAATCAGTCATGCCAATAATACTCTTGAAGGGAGTGGAGAGAGAGAGAGAGAGAGAGAGAGAGGGAGAGGGAGGAAGGGAAAGGGAGAGAGAGAGAGAGGGAGGGAGAGGGAGGAAGGGAAAGGGAGAGAGAGGGAGGGAGGGAGGGAGAGAGAGGGGGAGAGAGGGAGAGGGAGAGGGAGAGGGAGGGAGGGAGGGAGAGAGAGGCTGGTTCCTCTGAAATTATGTCTGTGTTCCTTACCACGGTCGAGGGTCAATTCCTGCTTTTCAGTTTATTATTATTATTATTATTATTATTATTAATAATAATAATAATAATAATAAATCAATTCCCTGTTCCCGTGCCTTTTGAAATCAATATAGGGCAGCAGTGTGGAGTAGCGGTCAGGGCTCTGGACTCTTGACCGGAGGGTCGTGGGTTCAATCCCAGGTGGGGGACACTGCTGCTGTACCCTTGAGCAAGGTACTTTACCTAGATTGCTCCAGTAAAAACCCAACTGTATAAATGGGGAATTGTATGTAAAAAATAATGTGATATCTTGTAACAATTGTAAGTCGCCCTGGATAAGGGCGTCTGCTAAGAAATAAATATTAATAATAATAATAATAATAATAATAATAATAATAATAATGCCAGCAACACCACTGACATCCAGAATTGCGCTGGGGAGCGTCCTGTTAAAACGAGCTTGTGGTAGCTATTGGGGACCCCACATTGTAGATGCCTGTGCAGCTATATATAGTTTTTAAAGGCGAGTTACATATGTGGGTGGTAAATACGACTGAAGAAAGAAACACAAGCGCGTCACAATTTGCAGTTAGGAAACTGTATCCCTGTACCAGCCATCTTGGCTCCAGTCGCTCAATAGTTTCTGGGCGGCTAAGCTGCCTCAGTAGAGCCAAGATGGAGCCGGTTTCCCGGGCCGCCCTCGACAGTGGAAACGCTGGGGTCGCGACTCATGTGACTTGCGAAATGGAGCTGTGTGAGGATGTAAACAACATGGCTGAAGAAAAATAAAAATGCGAAAGGATTCATTTTCTGTTAAAAACGAAGACGAAGGAAGGACAGCGTATCTGATATATTTTTACAGAGACGACCGTACAGTATCCGAAATCTTACCGATTTGTTTTTTTTTGTCGAACGGAAGCAAAACTGTCTCGCTTGTTTTGACGGGGGTGTTTTTTGTTTTTTTTTAATGAGAAGAAATAAAATATACCTAGAAATATATATTTTAAAAGCGTTTACGCAGGTTTATTCAGTATCCTGACGTGTTTGTCACAAAGTACAAGTTTGATACGTAAAATAGATAATGGAGCTCTGGGTGTAAAATTGAATCGTTTTCTTTTCTTAAAAAAAAAAAAAAAAAACAACAATACTTGATTTAAATATTGTAGGGTATCGTTTTTGAATATTTAAGTTTTCTGAAATTTTAAACCAAGATTTAATGTGCCACTGAAAGTAAAATAAAATCTGTTTGGCACTTCCTTACACTTCGCAGTTCATAAACAAGTTAATAAAAACAGCACTCCGATATTACGGATGTGGCTTGTTTCTGTTATTAAGCTTTTTACTAGTTAATTAATTTCAACTAAACCTTGCAATACCGAGGATTTTTTTTTTTAATTTTTAAATGCCCGCAGGTTAGGGCAATTAACGTTGCTGAAATTTTTAATTGAGTAAATTACGGTAACTTACTTTTTTTTTTCACCTCAGGTAACTTTTCACAACACAATATATTACTGTAACTTAACTTTCATTTGAAAGAAAATATTAGTTAAGACGTAGTAGTATCTCAAATAAATAATAAAAAACGATATTTCATTTATATTAAATATTGTATGATTTGTCGCAGTCGTCCTCGTCGGTTAAACTGCGAAGCGACCGTTAGTGCGCGTGCTGTATATAAATTTGAATTCCAGTGAATGGGCTCTCGCAGCAGCTCGAGCGCAGCTGCCATGTCGGGATCGCGCCGCAGCGCAGACGGAGCTGAGCCGAGCCGAGACGGGACAGACACCAACAGGAACCCAAATACGAGCCGAAATAACCGAAGCGGGAACGAACCGAGCCGCAACCGGGCCGCCGGGGCTTCGTCGGGGAGCAACCGGGCGGCGTCTTGGAGCGGGTCCGGGGCGGCAGGGCCCTCAAGCGGGAGAGCTGAAGAGGACGTGGATTTAGCCCAAGTACTGGCGTATCTTCTTCGGAGGTAACTATTAAAATAAACACGGTGTATATATATATATATATATATATATATATATATATATATATATATATATATATATATATATATATATATGTTTTATGTTTTTGGTTTAGTTTTTTGTAGATTTGTTTTGGTGAATTAATCATTTTTTTTCCCCCTCAAAAATTAAAAGAAAGGTGGAGTTTTGCTCACTGACCTAATCCAACCACAGATGAACATAGCAGGAGTCAAAGGTTGATTATATTAATTTTAGTGTCAAGCTGAACAGGATTGTGGGGCTCTGTCTGTCTGTCTGTCTGTCTGTCTGTCTGTCTGTAGCTTTAATGAAACTAAACTCTTTTCAGAATGTAGTAAACTAACACAGACCCCAAGAAGAAGGGATTATATTGTAGCGTCAAGCTGAACAGGATTGTGGGGCTCTGTCTGTCTGTCTGTCTGTCTGTAGCTTTAATGAAACTAAACTCTTTTCAGAATGTAGTAAACTAACACAGACCCCAAGAAGAAGGGATTATATTGTAGCGTCAAACTGAACAGGATTGTGGGGCTCTGTCTGTCTGTCTGTCTGTCTGTCTGCAGCTTTAATGAAACTAAACTCTTTTCAGAATGTAGTAAACTAACACAGACCCCAAGAAGAAGGGATTATATTGTAGCGTCAAGCTGAACAGGATTGTGGGGCTCTGTCTGTCTGTCTGTCTGTCTGTCTGTCTGTCTGTCTGTCTGCAGCTTTAATGAAACTAAACTCTTTTCAGAATGTAGTAAACTAACACAGACCCCAAGAAGAAGGGATTATATTGTAGCGTCAAGCTGAACAGGATTGTGGGGCTCTGTCTGTCTGTCTGTCTGTCTGTCTGTCTGTCTGTCTGCAGCTTTAATGAAACTAAACTCTTTTCAGAATGTAGTAAACTAACACAGACCCCAAGAAGAAGGGATTATATTGTAGCGTCAAGATGAACAGGATTGTGGGATTGCAGCCCCATTTTTCTTGTTTCATAATTATTAACAGTGTGGTTGTTATGCAAGATTTCTCTCATCTGAATAGACACACCACATGCCAGTGACGCCAGTGTGTTTGTTTACTACCAGTACAGGCTCAATGCTAGAAAACATTTTCATTAGACCTGCAGACAGACAGACAGAGCCCCACAATCCTGTTCAGTTTGATGCTACAATATAATCCCTTCTTCTTGGGGTCTGTGTTAGTTTACTACATTCTGAAAAGAGTTTAGTTTCATTAAAGCTGCAGACAGACAGACAGACAGAGCCCCACAATCCTGTTCATCTTGACGCTACAATATAATCCCTTCTTGGTAGAGAAGCAACAATTAATCAACTAATCAGTTATTCAATTATTGATCACCATGGCTGGTTGTGGCAAAGTGCCCCCCCTGTGTATGTTATATGTTACGTGTTGTGTGTAAATGTTGGTGTATAAGCATTGGTACACGGGATATAAGCGGGTCTGTGTTTCACGTGTGTGTAAATTGTGTATTTGTATTTAGGCACGGGGATGGCACATCACATCACGTGCAAGTAAAAAGTAATAATATGTGAGCACGGGGAATTGCACTTTAATTAATTCACGTGCAGTTGTACCGAGATTCCAGTTGAATGATTGACTAGCAATCGAGTCTTGGTACAACTGCATAAAAGCTGCATGTTTTCACTCACTAGTTGGTTGGGTGTTCGGTGAGTGGAGAACGGGAGAGAGAGGAGAAAAGAAAGCAAAGTAAAGTAATTAGTGTTTTCACTCAACGTGTTTGTCCGTTTGTCTGTTCACTGTTTAGTCTGTTATGTTTGTCTCTTTATTTTGGCGTATAGTGCCGTGTCCCGTGTTTTTGTGTTTAAAACCTTTTATTTTCGGTTCTGTTCTGTTAATTATTAAATGCTGAGCGCGATCACGCGCTCAGCTTAACCAAAACTACAAGTCTTTGTTTATTTATTTCCTGCTTCTGGTCTGACGCCACCCACTCCGGCCGTCTTTGTGACACGTGGTGTCCTGCGTGGGATCTACAGCAGGAAATAAATAAACAAAGACTTGTAGTTTTGGTTAAGCTGAGCGCGTGATCGCGCTCAGCATTTAATAATTAACAGAACAGAACCGAAAATAAAAGGTTTTAAACACAAAAACACGGGACACGGCACTATACACCAAAATAAAGAGACAAACAAAACAGACTAAACAGTGAACAGACAAACGGACAAACATGGTGAGTGAAAACACTAATTACTTTACTTTACTTTGCTTTCCTCCTCTCACTCCCGTTCTCCACTCACCGAACACCAAAACCCCCAGTGAGTGAAAACATGCAGCTTTTATGCAGTTCTACCGAGACTCGATTGCTAGTCAATCATTCAATTGGAATCTCGGTACAACTGCACGTGAATTAATTAAAGTGCAATTCCCCGTGCTCACATATTATTACTTTTTACTTGCACGTGATGTGATGTGCCATCCCCGTGCCTAATACAAATATACAATTTACACACACGTGAAACACAGACCCGCTTATATCCCGTGTACCAATGCTTATACACCAACATTTACACACAACACGTAACATATAACATACACAGGGGGGGCACTTTGCCACACTGGTACTTGCATATTTTTCAAACCTCAATTCAACATTTATTGATCCTTTAGTCCTTTGATTAGATTAGGAGTCTGGTTTCTCAAGTATTGATTGCATTACTAAGCATGTTTTGTATTTAAGGTTTTTGTGAATTTTTCTTTTATTATTTATTTAGCAGACGCCTTTCTTTGCTTTTGAATAATAAAGTTCTCAATTCACAGATAGATAGATAGATAGATCAGGAATGGTAATCAGACTCCTGTTCCACAACAGTGTGATGCATTCCAGGTTTGATTAGCCCCCAGTGTGTCTAGCTAACAAGCTCTCCTCTCCCCCCCTCTCCTCTCCACTCCTCTCCTACAGTTTCTCCTCTTGACTCTGGAGCAGAAAGCCCTCGATTCTGTCTGCCAGCCTGAGGGAGTATCGCTTTCAACACTCTCTCTCTCTCTCTCTCTCTCTCTCACACACACTGTACACCCTCTCTCTCTCTCTCTCTCTCACTCTCTCACTGTACACCCTCTCTCTCTCTCTCTCTGTGATGATAACCAGCATTATTATTCCATACAGTAATACCTGTCTAACAGAGTTTTGATGGTAGAGGAAAATTATACCAGGTGGCTGAGGGCTTAGGTCTGTTTGTTACAGTACAACACGCTGGATTACAGAGGTGCTTTAAAATCTAATACTGTACTTAAAAAAATAAATTAAATAAAACCAAGTATAAATGATAAACTCTGCGTGCCTGATTATAGACAGGGCTTCTGATTTTTCGGTTCTTTACCCCGACTTCTCCTTTAAGAATTCATTTGAGAGCCGTTGAGCCGTCCCGTGTCTCTCAATCGCACAATGAGACACGCGTTCAGAGTCAAATTGATTTCACTGACAGTTTCTTCTGTGAAACAGCTTCACAGGCTTTTTAAAGTCGGCCCAGCCTTCGTTTTTCATTTAGAAGCAGGACAATGTTCGAGCGAGATTTTATTAACCCTCCGAGTACTAAGACGCGGCCACTTTTAAAATCGCAGGTCTGACTTTTTCATTTCAAAAGCAGAAGCGACTCTTCTCTTTATCAGTGTAAATACAGTCGCTCTGCAGAAAGATTTGGAATAAAGTGCGTCCAGCAGAAAAATAATTTTATATTTCATGGTAGCTTTAATAGTCTCTTATTAACATGTCGCGATCTCGCTGGTACGTCCCGCTTGTAAATGAGAAGCTGAAGGCTGGGCCGATTTTAAAATCCTGTGTAGTTGTTTTACAGAAAGAAAGAAAAAATGTATGATCTCTCGCTCCGCCCCTCCTGCTCTGCGCTGGACTCACCTGACCTCAGCACCACGTTACTGGACCCTCAGCTTATGAGCTATCCTTGCACTTTGTCATTGTAGATATAACTTGCTGTGCTCCTAACTGGCTGCATCCTAGTTCATATTGTATTCTAGCAGTATTGTGATTTAGCCCTTGCTGTAAACTCCACTGTGTTTAAATATGAAGCGTGCATTGTAACTCTGTGCTGCCCTGCGACACCTGTGTGAGTCGCCTGGGACAAAGCAGGCGTCTGCCAAATAAACACATAAGTAAATAGCTAATAATAACAATAATAATAATAATAATAATAATAATAATAATAATAATATGGACTCCATCAGTAAAAGGCGTGTCTCTCTCTCTTCTCTGATTGGAGGGGCCAGGTCAGGCTGGTGCATGGGGGCGGGGCCACAGGCTTGCAGTTGGTCCAAATGCACTCGGACTCTGACTCCGACAGTGATGGAGCGTGGGAGGGGAGACTGGGAGACCAATACAACCCTCCAGGTACCAGTATAGCACCAGTTCAAACCAGTATAACACACTGACACACTCCGACAACTCTCACTCCTCTCTCTCTCCTTTCTCTCTTTCCCAGTGGATTTGAACCCTGACACTTGTGAAGTGGACCGCAGTGAAATCAAGACTCAGATTCGATTGGCTACCGGAGCAGCAGGGTCAAAGGTCACCAAGAGTTTCGCCGGGCTCCTGAGACAGGTGTGACTTCAGATTGATTGATTTCCAAAGTCATTTGCAAGTCGGTGATTTCTGACTGATTTCTCTGTGATTTCTCTTTGATTTTCAGAGGGAGCAAGGCCGTTGCCTTAGTAGCAGTTTCTCTCACGGAGAGTGTTCAGACATCAGATCGCAGTGAGTACAGACTGCAAAACTGAGTCAAGCAGACCAGCTCTAGTTTGGGGTTCTAGTGCCTTCATCAGCGTTACTGAAACTAAACTGAGTCAAGCAGACCAGCATTTGGGCTCTAGTACCTTCATCAGCCTTATTGAAACTAAACTGAGTCAAGCAGACCAGCTCTAGTTTGGGCTCTAGTGCCTTCATCAGTGTGATTGAAACTAAACTGAGTCAAGCAGACCAGCATTTGGGCTCTAGTGCCTTCATCAGCGTTACTGAAACTAA
The DNA here is from genome assembly GCF_902713425.1 of Acipenser ruthenus. Lineage (NCBI taxonomy): Eukaryota > Metazoa > Chordata > Actinopteri > Acipenseriformes > Acipenseridae > Acipenser > Acipenser ruthenus. The sequence goes on along the minus strand of NC_081242.1, from coordinate 1,375,683 downwards.
ACTGAGTCAAGTAGACCAGCGTTTGGGCTCTATTGCCTTCATCAGCGTTACTGAAACTAAACTGAGTCAAGCAGACCAGCGTTTGGGCTCTAGTGCCTTCATCAGTGTGATTGAAACTAAACTGAGTCAAGCAGACCAGCGTTTGGGCTGAAAACGCCCAAACGCTTGTCTGCTTGACTCGGTTTCTGTTAGTTTTACCTTGCATTAACCTTGAGTGTTTTGAAGTTAAACATGTTTGATGACCCATTCTCTCCCTCTCTCTCCCTCTCCCTCTCTCTATCTCTCTCCTCTCTCAGTTTCCTCCCCAATCACATGACTCACAAAGAGACGTTCCAGCAGAAAGCGTTCTGTGGCGTTTACTCAAAAGACGGGTCGATATTCATGTCAGCCTGCCAAGGTGGAAATCTTATAAAACTTGTTTTTATATACAGTAGTGTGAGCTTACAACTTCATATAGACCTCACTGTGTTGGGTAGCTGCTGTAGTTCTGTGCAGGGTTTTATATCAGTGTTATACAGTGTGGTCCTGTCAGCATTGCCCTGTGTACAGCACAGCACAGCGAGGCTCTGCCCAGCACACAGCGGGCAATGCCAGCGCACTAGATTACAACTTCATATAGACCCCACTGTGTTGGGTAGCTGCTGTAGTTCTGTGCAGGGTTTTATATCAGTGTTATACAGTGTGGTCGCGCCAGCATTGCCCCTGTGTACAGCACAGCACAGCGAGGCTCTGCCCAGCACACAGCGGGCAATGCCAGCTCACTAGATTACAACTTCATATAGACCCCACTGTGTTGGGAAGCTGCTGTAGTTCTGTATGCGCGTGTTTCACTGTGTCTCTCTCCCTCTCTCCCGCTCTCTCTCTCCCTCTCTCCCTGTCTCTCTCTCTCCCTCCCTCCCTCTCTCTCCCTCCCTCCCTGTCTCTCTCTCTCCCTCCCTCTCTCCCTGTCTCTCCCTCCCTCCCTCCCTGTCTCTCTCTCTCCCTCTCTGCCTCTCTCTCTCAGATCAGAACGTACGTCTCTATGACACGCGGGACGGTCGGTTTCGACTCTTCAAGACCATCAAGGCCCGTGACGTGGGCTGGAGTGTGCTGGACGTGGCCTTCACCCCTGACGGAGCCCACCTGCTCTACTCCAGCTGGTCCGACTACAGTGAGTATAGAGACCAGGGCTGTGCAGTACAGTGAGCATAGAGACCAGGGCTGTGCAGTACAGTGAGTATAGAGACCAGGGCTGTGCAGTACAGTGAGCATAGAGACCAGGGCTGTGCAGTACAGTGAGTATAGAGACCAGGGCTGTGCAGCACAGTGAGTATAGAGACCAGGGCTGTGCAGTACAGTGAGAATAGAGACCAGGGCTGTGCAGCACAGTGAGTATAGAGACCAGGGCTGTGCAGTACAGTGAGTATAGAGACCAGGGCTGTGCAGTACAGTGAGAATAGAGACCAGGGCTGTGCAGCACAGTGAGTATAGAGACCAGGGCTGTGCAGTACAGTGAGAATAGAGACCAGGGCTGTGCAATACAATACAATACAATACAGCCAAGCTTCTCTATTCTAGCTGGTCTGACTACAGTGAGTATAGATACCTGTACAATTGAGTACAATACAGTTCAAGACAATACGGTACAATACAATACAGCAAGGTACAGTCCAGTTCTCCCACCCAATTCTCTGTGGCGTGTGCAGTCCTTTGCCACTTGTCAGGCTCTTGTGTTTGTTTCGCCTCCAGTTCACATCTGCAGTATCGATGGAGACAGTGAGAGCCACACCGCGCTGGACCTGAAGTGAGTGCGCTGACTAACCCCTCCGCCCTCTCACTGAGAATAAATACACTGACCGCCGAGAGTACACTGAGAATACACTGCCAGCTCACTCACCCTGAGAATACACTGCCAGCTCACTCACCCTGAGAATACACTGCCAGCTCACTCACCCTGAGAATACACTGCCAGCTCACTCACACTGAGAATACACTGCCAGCTCACTCACACTGAGAATACACTGCCAGCTCACTCACACTGAGAATACACTGCCAGCTCACTCACCCTGAGAATACACTGCCAGCTCACTCACCCTGAGAATACACTGCCAGCTCACTCACCCTGAGAATACACTGCCAGCTCACACACCCTGAGAATACACTGCCAGCTCACTCACACTGAGAATACACTGCCAGCTCACTCACACTGAGAATACACTGCCAGCTCACTCACCCTGAGAATACACTGCCAGCTCACTCACAGACTCTCACAGACTCACTCAGCACTGTTGTGGGTCTGCCTGGCTCTCCAGCACAGACTAGCGCTGATCAGAGTCTGAGAACCCAACCAGCTGAGTTATAGGAATTATAAAAAAATAAATACTGAGGAGGGGGAAAATATAAAACTGATTCTCTTCTTCTCCCCCCCCTCTCTCCCTCTTTTCCTTGTCTCCCTTTCTTACCACCTCTCCCCCTGTCCTCTCTCCCTCAGTCCAGATGAGCGCAGGTTCTGTGTTTTCTCACTCACCACCTCCTCAGACGGAAGAGAGATCTTGGGAGGGTGAGTCCTCTGTTCTCTGCGCCGAATCAAATCATGATTAAGCAGGTCTTCTTTATTTTTTTTTGTATTTATTTATTTTATTTATTTATTAAATATTAAAAGAAAACGAAGAAGGAGGGGCTCCCAAGTGGCGCATCCAGTAAAAGCGCTCCACGTGGGGTGCAGGATGCCCCCTATAGCATGGAGGGCGCCAGTTCGAGTCCAGGCTATTCCACAGCCGACCGTGGACGGGAGCTCCCAGGGGGCAGCTCACAATTGGCCGCCTGGGGGGAGGGAGGGTTTAGTTCGGCCAGGGTGTCCTCGGCTCAGCAGCACCCCCCTGTGGTCTGGCCGGGCGCCTGCGGGTTTGCCTGTAAGCTGCCCAGAGCTGCGTTGTCCTCCGACCCTGTAGCTCTGAGGCGGCTGCACGGTGAGTCTGCAGCGTGTAAAGAAGCGGGCGGCTGACGGCACACGCTTCGGAGGACAGCGTGGGTTCATCTTCACCGCTAGGGGGTGCTAGCGGTGAGCCGAGCTTAAATAATAATTGGATATTCTAAATTGGGAGAAAATAATAGAAATAATTGGCAACCACTAAATTAAAAAAATAATAATAATTAAACGAAGGAGGAAAAATGCCAAATGTTTAGACTAGAAGCCTTTTTAACCCTAACTCTGTAAAAACAAAAAAAAATACTGTAGCACAGGCAGACATGAATTAGCATTTTCATTATTTTTTTAATGAATCCGTCTGTGTGTGTCTGTCTGTTTGTGTGTTGTGTCTGTCTGTGCCTCTGTGTGTTGTTGGGTCGTGTCTGTCTGTGTGTGTGTCTTGTCTGTCTCTGTTTGTCTCTCTATGTTTGTGTGTCTGTCTGTGTGTTGTGTCTGTTTGTGTGTGTGTGTGTGTGTTTTGTCTGCCTGTCTGTCTTTTTTATGTCTCTGTTTGTGCGTCTGTCTGTCTCCACAGGGCTAACGATGGGTGCCTGTACGTTTTCGACAGAGAGCAGAACAAGCGAACGCTCAAGGTAAGGATTTTTATTGAATATTGATTATTGATTGATGGTTCCAGACGGTTCCTCCCAGATTGATACTGATTGATTTTTGGCTATTGATGGTTTCAGATCGACTCTCACGAGGACGACGTCAATGCGGTCTCCTTTGCGGACGCCTCCTCTCAGATCCTGTTCTCCGGAGGGGACGATGCTCTGTGTAAGGTGTGGGACAGACGCACGCTCCGGGAGGACAGCCCACAGCCTGTGGGACAGCTAGCGGGACACAGGGACGGGATCACATTCATCGACAGCAAGGTGAGACATCCAGGGGACAGACATACACACACACACACACACACACACACACATATATACAGTATATATATACAGACATACACTAGAGACTGAACCAGGACACACCCATACAGCTGTGGCCACAAGTTTTGCATCCCCCTCTATATAGAATGAACTCCCTCAGCTTCATAGAGTACAGTGAAAGCTGCTGAATAATGTTCCCTTGTTAACATATTGAATTGCACACCCAGCGCTTTGTAGTTTTCCAGGTACTTAACATGATAAAAACTGACTGGAAAAATGTGACATTTCTGAAATCTAACATGAAATACTACTGGACTGCTGTGATGGCCTCCAGATAGTTTTTTTTTGTGATATCATTTTGTTTTCTTTTGGTGTTATATAAAATATCTAAATTATATATATAATATTGTTTATAATTCTCAGTCCTAAAATTCTAGGTGACAGCAAGGTGACGCTCTTTACAAACCTTTTTTTTTTTTATTTAGCATTCTTTTTTCTTTCTTTATTTCTTTCTTTCTGTCTGTCTGTCTTTCCCAGGGAGACGCTCGCTACCTCATATCGAACTCTAAGGATCAGACGATCAAACTCTGGGACATTCGCAAGTTCTCTCCCAAAGAAGGGCTGGCTGCTTCCAGACTGGCTGTGACTCAACAGAACTGGGACTACCGCTGGCAGCAAGTACCCAAGAGAGGTGAGGGGAGAGAGGAGAGGAGAGGGGTGGAGGGAGGAGAGACTGGGAGTACTGCTGGCAGCAAGTACCCAAGAGAGGTGCGGGGAGAGAGGAGAGGAGAGGAGAGGGGGTGGAGGGAGGAGAGACTGGGAGTACTGCTGGCAGCAAGTACCCAAGAGAGGTGAGGGGAGAGAGGAGAGGAGAGAGGTGGAGGGAGGAGAGACTGGGAGTACTGCTGGCAGCAAGTACCCAAGAGAGGTGAGGGGGACAGAGATAGGGATAGGGGAGAGGAGTTTGGGTTCTGTGTCTACCCCCCCAGCCTGCCTCTCTCTCTCTCTGTTCTCCCTGTTTGATTTTCCTCTCCTGTTTGACCCTGTCTCTCTCTCCTGTTTGACGCTGTGTCTCTCTCTCCTGTTTGACGCGGTCTCTCCCTCCTGTTTGATGCTGTCTCTCCTGTTTGATGCTGTCTCTCTCTCCTGTTTGATGCTGTCTCTCTCTCCTGGTCTCACAGCTCTGAAGAGGCACCGGCTCCCCGGGGGACACGTCTCTCATGAGCTACCGGGGCCACGGGGTCCTGCACACCCTGATCCGCTGCCGGTTCTCACCCGAGTTCAGCACGGGGCAGAGATACATCTACACAGGCTGCTCCACAGGCAGGGTCGTGGGTAAGAGGGGAGGAGGAAGGGGGGGAGGAGGAGGGAGAGGGGGAGGAGAGAGAGAGGAGGGAGGGGGAGGAGAGAGAGAGGAGGGGAGGAAGGGGGGAGGAGGAGGAAGGGGGGAGGAGGAGAGAGGAGGGAGAGGGGGAGGAGAGAGAGGAGGAAGGAGGAGGGAGGAGGAAGGGAGGGGAGGGGAGGGGAGGAAGGGGGGAGGAGGGAGAGGGGGAGGAGAGAGAGAGAGGAGGGAGGGGGAGGAGAGAGAGGAGGATTGAGGAGGAAGGGAGGGGAGGGAGGGAGGGGAGGGGAGGAGATATCCAAAGTTTCCTCTCCTTGAATAGCAAAGATTATGATTTGTTTCTGTGTGACAATCCCTGCCCTCTCCCCTCTCCCCTATCTCCTCTCCCCTCTCCCCTCTCCCCTCTCCCCTCTCTCCTCTCTCCTCTCCTCTCCTCTCTTCTCCCCTCTCAGTGTACGATGTGCTGACGGGAGGGATTGTCACCAAGCTGTGCAATCACGATGCCTGTGTGAGAGACGTGAGCTGGCACCCCTACCAGGAGAGCATTGTCAGCAGCTCTGTGAGTGAGAGAGGAGACACAGAGCGTGTGTGTGAGAGAGAGAGAGAGAGAGAGAGAGAGAGAGACAGAGAGAGAGAGCGTGTGAGTGTGTTTGAGAGAGAGCGTGTGTGTGCGTGAGAGAGAGAGAGAGAGAGAGAGAGTGTGAGTGTTTGAGAGAGCGTGTGTGTGTGTGTGAGAGAGAGAGAGAGAGTGCGTGTGTGTCGTGTGTGTGTGTATCTAACCCCGCTGTCTCTCCCCCGCAGTGGGACGGAGGCGTGCGGCTCTGGGAATACAGACAGAACCAGTTCTACCAGGACGACCTCCTGAACGAGGGAATGAGGCACAGGGGAGGGAGAGGAGGAGAGGGAGACAAACGAGAGACCGGGGAAGAGCAGGAGGAGCATGGGGAGTGAGAGACAGAGAGAAAGAGCGAGAGAGAGAGAGAGTGCGTGTGTGTGTGTGCCGCGGGGGGGGGGGGGGTTGTCGAAATAATAATAGTACAGTGTTTCATGTTAGATTTGAAAATTTGCAATTCAATATGTTAACAAGGGAACGTTATTCAGCAGCTTTCATTGGACTCTATGAAGCTGAGGGAGTTCATTCTATATAGAGGAGGTGCAATTCAATATGTTAACAAGGGAACATTATTCAGCAGCTTTCATTGGACTCTATGAAGCTGAGGGAGTTCATTCTATATAGAGGGGGTGCAATTCAATATGTTAACAAGGGAACATTATTCAGCAGCTTTCATTGGACTCTATGAAGCTGAGTGAGTTCATTCTATATAGAGGGTGGTGATGCTAAACTTTTGGCCACAGCTGTAGACACACACAATGAGACACAGACACACACGGTGACACACACCCACACAGTGAGACCTACAAAAACACATGCCCTGACTTCTATTGCAAGAATACACACGCCTACAGGAAGCAAGGTGGGGAAGGCAATTAGCGTCGCACTGAAGCCTATCGGCCAGGCCTGTGCAACACTGACATGCGTCCCCCATCCCTCTCACTTCATCACAATCAGGACTTTATGATTTTTTTAGAAGCTAGAGTAGTTAAGACTGATTTAACCCTTTGCGGTCCATTTATTAAATGCGCGTCAGGCACGCCAGGTCTAATTTATTTTCACATGCGCAGTTAATTTTAGACGCTGTTTAAAAGTATTTTTTTTTCACAGTCAAACGGGTTTAAAAGGCCCTGCATATCAACAAAGCACTCACTAGGCATCTCCAGCCCCGCCCCACCCTTTCGCTCGCTATCGCTTTCACCTATGTAAGAAATAAATAATAATAATAATAATAATAGTCGTACATACCGATCAATCATCTCCTGATCACTCGTTTTATCACCAAACTCCTCAATAATGCGATCCAAGTCATTATTTTATTACTATAACATCTCAAAAAAGCTCTGCAAATGTCCGTGATAGTCTCTGTGCGCTGACGCACTATCAGCCAGCTTGTTTACTTATGACCGCCCCGTTATCTGATACCAGGGCCATGTATGACTATTCATGAGATACGCCTTTTTTTATTTTTTTCGGCTTGTCTCGGCTCCTGTCGCTCCCACTCGGCCATTGAATGGTTTTCTCAACTTTTTCCGGAGAAAAAACGACTAGAAACCATTTTTTTGCGTTTTTTTGATGATGTCGGACCTGATAGGAATAATTGCAATGTCGGACCAGGTCCGACAATGGACCTCAAAGGGTTAAAGTGTCTCCCCCCCCCCCCCCCCCCCCCCAGTAAATTCACAGTGAAAGTGTGGTAAAGCACAGAGAGGTGTGGTAAACTATGGTAAATGCATAGTAAAAACATATTTGGGTGGCGGTTAAGAAATGAATCCGGATTATGTAGAGGAATTAAAAGGAGCAGCCTTTTATTTGTTTTTATTAAATTTTTTTTGTTTGTTTTTGAGCCCGGAACTTTGTTTAAATAAAGTAATCGCAGCTGACGAGAATAAGTTTTTAAACGGCGCACAGAATCTCAAATGCCCAGCTTCAGAAGATTTTAAATAAATATACATATAGTCTGTCGCGACACTAGCTAAAAAAAAAAAAAAAATTCTTTAAACAAGCCCTGCTTTTATATCGTGCCGCATTTCCTTTGTGACCTGTAGCGTGAAATTGTCCCCTCCCCCCCTTCCATCTCAACCAATCAACTGCTCCCCCTATTGACTGACCAAGCTTTCAACCAGTTAAAAAAGATGACCCACTGCTGACGTGACCAAGAACAGGGCATGAAAACAGCTTTAACCCAGAAACATTTTAAACTGAAAATCCCTGTTCGCTGTCTTTTCAAAACTGCGCATCTGAGACACTGTGGGACGGGTAAGATCACAGAGTAAGTAGCTGGGTTCTGAAAATTACAGCGTCCCCACGCGTTGCTACAACCGTTTCAAACAACAGACCGGTCGTTTTTTCATCGTTGACACCCTGACAGCTTTTTACACTTGCAGCTTTTAAACTCTGTTTCAAAGCTCTGTTCAAAATGTCCGCTCTGGTGCACTGGGGGGTTGAGCTCTGTCCTCTAAATCAGTGCTCTGTCTTTTCAGTTCCGCGTCACAGATCGTTATCGCCGTGTTGTGTGTTTGACAATGCAGCCGATAATCCTGACACTGTCAGTGCACTAGAACAGACATTGTGAACAGAGCTTTGAAACAGACTTTTAAAAGCTGTCAGGGTGTTAACTATGAAAAGAGAACCGACAGGTCCGTTGTTTGAAACGGTTGTAGCAGCGCGTGGGGACGCCTCCCACTCTGTTTTTTCGGAAGCCCGGCTATGTGCTCTCTGATGGGGTAATTGTGGTGGCTGTGTTGAGAGGAGTTAATTGGGAATTTGACTTAGTCTCTCTGTATTGTAATGTACTATAACAGTCCTTGAAGATTGTAATTTAATTGTGTGAGGTGGGGAAGCGGGTGCTAAAACTGTATCCAGACTCGTTCAGAAATAAGACTTGTTTGATTAAATAAATGAATAATTAACAGATTACGAAAAAAGGATTCGCTTTTGTTGATTTTGATGAAAGGATATTCTACAGCTGTCAAATCTCAAATATCTGAAATACTTTTTTTAAATAAGTGGCCCTTACCTCTCTCTTACCCCCTCTCCCCCTCTCTCTCTCTCAACCCGCACCCCCGTCACCTTCTTTCTCTTTTCCATTTGAAATGGCTGCCTCCCCCTTTCTCTCCCTCCCCCTCCTCTCCCTCCTGTTTTAATCTTGCCACTCTCCCCTCTCTCTATTTTAACCTCCAGTTTGAATCCCCTCTCTATTTTAATCTGGCCTCTGCGTTGCTGGAATGCCATTGCTTCAGCTGTCACAGAGGGAGGGAGGGAGAGGAGGTAGAGATTTTCAGAGAGGTGTCCTTGAAAACTTAGTCGAGTTTAACTAAGGAGGAGGAACGAGACTTGTTACTGGAAGGGAAAGATTCAAAGTGGGAGAAGAAGGGAAAGAGACTGGGAGAGAGATGGTCTTTGATTGAGACTGGATTGTGACGGATTACAACCTGGCCTTGGTCCAGACAGGGATCCTAAAATATTTCTCAAGATCCCTGTTAAATTCCTACAGGATTTCTACACAGTTCCTTTGCGGCGTTCCAACAACTATCCCAGAGGATTTCTACGAGATTCCCACAAGGTCCGGACACGATTTTTCAACGACAATACTACAAAATTCCTATTACTGGTCCAACAGAATCTTGCAAGATTTCTACAGTAATAATTCTTCGAGATTCATGCAAGAATAGCCGTGAACATTTCCTACAGGAATCCTACAGAATTCCTAACAAGCTTCCAGCTTCGAGAGGATTTCGCAGATTCAGAAAAAAAACACCTTGCACACGCTGACACACACACACGTACACTGAAGCACTGACACACACATACACACTGACACACACAATCACACACAATCACACACTGAAACACTGACACAAACACAATCACTGACAGACACACTGACACAGACAAACACACTGACAATCACACTGAAACAGACAAACACTGACACAATCACACACTGAAACAGACAAACACTGACACAATCACACTGAAACACTGACACAATCACACAAACACAATCACACTGAAACACTGACACAGACAAACACTGACACAATCACTGAAACACAATCACACAGAAACGCAATCACACTGACAGAAACATACAATCACACACTGACACACAGAAACACACAATCACACTGACACTCAGAAACACAATCACACTGACAAACACAATCACTGAAACACACAATCACACACTGACACACAGAAACTCAATCACACACTGAAACACTGACACAGACACACACTGACACAATCACACACTGAAACACTGACACACTCAGGTTCCCACACACTGACAATCACACAATCCGAGTGAACCAGCGTCACCTGGATTCACACTCACTGACTCAGTTACGCTGTGATTCGCACGTGCTCAGATTCACGCTGACACGCACGCACACACTCGTAAACAGCTGGGAGGGCTTAGTAGCCATGTTCTGAGATTCTGACAAGTGTCCTTTTAACTTCTAACCAGGGTCAGATTACGAGAGAGAGAGAGAGACAACAGCAGCTCATATTCTAGGAATACAAAACCAGTAAGTTCAGGACAAGACAAGAACAGGAACGCAAGACCACGCAACCCCCTCCTGTGCTGGTTCTGGAAACCAGTCTCCTCACTGGTTTGCTGAGAGACCAGTTTGCCATTCCCACCATTCCCTCCCTGACTGGTGTGAGGTGCTGAGATGGTTCTGGAGCGGCTGGTGGTTCTGCTCAGCGAGCTGGCGGCCCGTTGCCTCGGTAACGCTCATTTTCGCCGGCACTTTCACCTGTGGGTGGCGCTGCTGATCCTGCTCGGGCCAGGCCTGACCTTCCACGTGAGCCACAGCACTGTGTTCGCCAACCGCAGGAACTTCCTGTACCTGTGAGTACCACTTCCTGTGTGGGTATCACTTCCTGAGTGTGTGTCACTTCCTGTGTGTGAGTACGTCTTCCTGAGTGTCACTTCCTGTACCTGTGAGTACCATTTCCTGTGCCTGTGTGTGGCACTTCCGGTCTGTGTGTCACTTCCTGTGCCTGTGTGTGTGTGTGTCACTTCCTGTACCTGTGTGTGTCACTTCCTGTGTGGGTATCACTTCCTGAGTGTGTGTCACTTCCTGTGTGTCAGTACCTTTTCCTGTGTGTCCCTTCCTGTACCTGTGAGTACCACTTCCTGAGTGTGTGTCACTTCCTGTGTGTGAGTACTTCTTCCTGAGTGTCACTTCCTGTGCCTGTGTGTGTGTCACTTCCGGTCTGTTTGTCACTTCCTGTGCCTGTGTGTGTGTCACTTCCGGTCTGTGTGTCACTTCCTGTACCTGTGTGTGTCACTTCCGGTCTGTGTGTCACTTCCTGTACCTGTGTGTGTCACTTCCGGTCTGTGTGTCACTTCCTGTACCTGCTCACTTCTTCTGGCTGGCTGTGTGTCGCTTCCTGTACCAGTGCGAGTCACTTCCTGTGTGTCCTCCCTCTCTCTCCCAGGTACTTCCTGCGCTCCGGTTGGGGGTGGACCTGCTTGTTGACGGGCGGGTTCGTGCTGCTCGTCTCCTATTCGTCCACGCGGAGCCCCGCCTCCTGCCTGCGTCACCTGACCCGGCTGCTCGTCGCCTCTCTGCTGTGGAAGGGGGCGCTGTGGAGCTTCGCGCAGGTCGAGAACGCCACGGGCAGCTGCTTCCAGCCAATCAGGAGCGAGATCCCCGAGGCCACGGCCGCCGCTCACAGACACTCAAACTACCCGCAGGGGGGCGGGGCCAGCGCCAGCTCCTCCCCCCTGCTCCTGCTCCGAGAGACGGAGAACAAGGCGTCCTGTCTGGCTGAGGGGTTCCAGTGGAGAGGTGTCTGTTTCAGTGAAATTATTTTTTATATCTTTAAAAAAAAAAAAAAAAAAAAAATGTTATAGAGATGTATGGTCTGTAATCATGTGGTTTGATGTTCTTATTGTTTTTGTTATTATTTATTTTGTAATTGCTTCGGCAATACTTCTGCTGTAGTCTTGCCCCAATAAAGCATGTCTGAATTTGAATTTGATAGAGAGGGGGGAGAGCGTGGGAACGAGGGAGGGAGGGAGAAACAGAGAGCAATATATTAATCATCTCTTATCCCTCTCTCCTCTCCTTCTCTCCTCTCTTATCCCTTTCTCTCCATCCTTTTCTCTCTCTCCCATCCCCTCTTCTCCTCTTTTATCCTTCTCTCATCCCTGTCTCATCCTCTCTCCTCTCACTCTCTTTTATCCCTTTCTCCTATCCCCTCTTCTCTCATCCCTTCTCTTCTCTTTCATTCTCTCCTTTCTCCTCTGCCCTCTCCTCTCTCATCCCTTTCTCTCTCCCATCCCCTCCTCTCTTTTATCCCTCTCATCCCTCTCTCATCCCCTCTCCTATCTCCTTATCCCTTTCTCCCATCCCCTCATCTCTCTCCTTTCTCTCTCATCCCTCTCATCCGTCTCTCATCCCCTCTTCTCTCTCATCCCCTCTCTCCTCTCTCTCCAGGGTATGATATCTCTGAGGATACCTTCCTGCTCACTTTTGCCGTGCTGCTGGTGGCGGAGGAGACGGCCGTGTTCCGGCCCTACCTGTCTCGGGGTCACCCGGCCGGGGTACCCCTGCGCCTCGTCTTTCTGCTTTGCTCCGCCCTCCTGCTCCTGTGGAACTTCCTGCTGCTGTGTGTCCTGGTCTACTTCCAGCGCTACACCCACAAGCTGCTAGGGGGCGCCCTCGCCACGCTGTGCTGGAGGCTGCTGTATCACGGCTGGTACAAGAGCGGGCCCTGCTGGTACTCCCCGGGACGGCCCGGCGTGGGGTTGTTTGACAGGCCGGACCAGAGAGACAACTAGAGAGACAGTCACTCCCTCCTCCCTCTCCCCTCTTCTCCCCTTCTCCTCTCTCTATAACCCTCTCCCTCCCTCCCTCTCCTCTCCTGTCCCTCTCTCTATAACCCTCTCCCCTCGCTCTATAACCGTCTCCCTCTCCTCTCCTTCCCCTCTCCCCTCTCTCCTCTCCTCTCCCTCTCCTCTCTATTTATAACCCTCTCTCACTCCCTCCTCCCTCTCTATAACCCTCTCTCTATAACCCTCTCCCCTCCTCCCTCTCTCTATAACAATCTCCCTCCTCTCTTTATAAACCTGTCCCTCTCCCCTCTCTCTGTATCCCTCCCATCTCCTCTCCCTCTCTCTGTTTGACAAGCTGGACCACAAAGAGATAACTCCCTCTATTTCACTGCCCCTCTCACTCTCTCTTCTCTATTTCACACTGCCCCTCTCACTCTCTCTTCTCTATTTCACACTGCCCCTCTCACTCTCCCTTCTCTATTTCACACTGCTCCTCTCACTCTCCCTTCTCTATTTCACACTGCTCTTCTCACTCTCCCTTCTCTATTTCACACGGCTCCTCTCACTCTCCCTTCTCTATTTCACACGGCTCCTCTCACTCTCCTCTATTTCACACGGCTCCTCTCACTCTCCTCTATTTCACACGGCTCCTCTCACTCTCACTCCTCTATTTCACACGGCTCCTCTCACTCTCCCTTCTCTATTTCACACTGCTCTTCTCACTCTCCCTTCTCTATTTCACACTGCCCCCTCACTCTCCCTTCTCTATTTCACACTGCTTCTCTCACTCTCCCTTCTCTATTTCACACGGCTCCTCTCACTCTCTCTTCTCTAATTTAGACTCGTCCGGTTCTGAGCAGCTGTCTGATCTCAGAACTTTGTCAAGTCGGGTCCTTTAAGAATTCATTTGAGAGCCGTTGAGCCGTCCGGGTCTCTCAATTGCACACTGAGACGCGTTCAGAGTCAAATTGATTTCATTGACAGGGTTTCTTCTGTGAAACAGCTACACAGGCTTTTTAAAGTCGGCCCAGCCTTCGTTTTTCATTTAGAAGCAGGACGACGTACAAGCGAGATTTTATTAACCCTCCGAGTACTAAGACTCGGCCACTTTTAAAATCGCAAGTCTGACTTTTTCATTTCAAAAGCAGAAGCGACTCTTCTCTTTATCAGTGTAAATACAGTCGCTCTGCAGAAAGATTTGGAATAAAGTGCGTCCAGCAGAAAAATAATTATTTTTCATGGCAGCTTTAATAAAAAGACAAGCCTCTTATTAACATGTCGCGATCTCGCTGGTACGTCCCGCTTGTAAAAGGCCGATTTTAAAAAGCCTGTGTAGCTGTTTCACAGAAGAAACTCCATCAGTGAAATCAATCTGACTCTGAACGCGTCTCATTGTGCGATTCAGAGACCCGGGACGGCTCAACGGCTCTCAGTTGAATTCTTAAAAAGGGATAAGTGAGGATGAGACTCTGAAAATCACAAGCCCTAAATTATAATAGCGTATGTGTTGTGTTTGTTTTATCGTATCGTAAGACGTGTTTTTTTTTTTTTTTTTTTGTAATGTGTTTTCAAATGTAAAATGGCAGCACAACGTAACATGTGTGCGTGTGCATGTGTGCGTACGTGTGTGTGTGTGTGTGCGTGTTTGGAACAATACATTATAACAGAAACAATAAATTAATTTTAATCTTTCTTGTGCGTGTTGTCAAATTTGTCACATGAAATTCCCTGCTTCACCAGACCTCTGTGCTTTACAATGCATCCCTATGCTTTACCACACCTCTCTGTGCTTTACAATGCTTCTCTATGCTTTACCAGACCTCTCTGTGCTTTACAATGCTTCCCTATGCTTTACCACACCTCTCTGTGCTTTACAATGCTTCCCTATGCTTTTACCAGACCTCTGTGCTTTACAATGCTTCCCTATGCTTTACCACACCTCTCTGTGCTTTACAATGCTTCCCTATGCTTTACCAGACCTCTCTGTGCTTTACAATGCTTCCCTATGCTTTACCAGACCCCTGTGCTTTACAATGCTTCCCTATGCTTTACCAGACCTCTGTGCTTTACAATGCTTCCCTATGCTTTCCCAGACCTCTCTGTTCTTTACAATGCTTCCCTATGCTTTACCAGACCTCTCTGTGCTTTACAATGCTTCCCTATGCTTTACCAGACCTCTCTGTGCTTTACAATGCTTCCCTATGCTTTACCACACCTCTCTGTGCTTTACAGTGCTTCCCTATGCTTTACCAGACCTCTCTGTGCTTTACAATGCTTCCCTATGCTTTACCAGACCTCTCTGTGCTTCACAATGCTTCCCTATGCTTTACCAGACCTCTCTGTGCTTCACAATGCTTCCCTATGCTTTACCAGACCTCTCTGTGCTTTACAATGCTTCCCTATGCTTTACCAGACCTCTCTGTGCTTTACCACACCTTTCTGTGCTAATTATTGCTTTATAAATAAGAACACAAGGTCACAGATTTTCAAATGCAATAGTTGCTTTTATTTTTATTGTGTTGAGACAGCATTCAATACAGTAAATGTGATCAATGTAAATGTGTGAGAGAGATATTCACAACAGAGAAAAGACCCGGGCGGTCGGTCTGTCTGTCTGTCTGTCTGTCTCTGTGTGTGTGTCTGTCTCTCCCTCTCAGTAGATCAAAGCCTTTGAGTCCCCTTTGGGCTTTTTGATCTTGTCGAAATTCTTGTAGATTACGTCGTACAGGACAGCCTAGAAAACAAAACGGGAAAAAGAAAGAAAGATCTATGAAAAAATAAATAAAAAAGGGGCAGAGCTGTGGTTTAGAAGGGGCAAGCAAGTAACGCGGTGGAGAGGAGCTGTCAGAACGGCGGCTCCCGTCCTCGGGCAGGGAGGAAAGACATTTAATAAAACAATGGAAGAAATGAAATGAGGGGGACGAAGGGACGGACAGAGACAAAGACAGAGAGAAGCAGCAAAATACACCCAAAGGCTCCCTTCAGAGCTGTCCAAACATTACTAAAAATGCTTTACTATGATCATGGTTGAGATTTCTGGGGCTAAATAAATATCCACGGACACATGGATCTGCTTCACTGGCAACAGACGGATGAAGAATCAAGTTTGAAATCAGAAAGGGGCGGAGCGGGTCAGAATTCTCAGTTAGGAACTTGTTGGGTTGAAAAGCCGGATTTTCCTGGCCTGCTAAACGACACCTTTGCCCAATAAAAAGAATGAATGACACAGAAAGTATGAATAAACCAATTAAATAAAAAGAATGAAAAATCATGTGAACGAGAGCGATAGTTAAAAAAAAGGGAAATAAAGAAAAAGATGAGAGAGAGAGAGAGAGAGAGAGGACAGCAAGTTCTGAGAATACAGACAGACAGACACACAGAGAGAGATAGACACACACCCAGAGACACATACACAGAGAGACAAACATGCACACACAGAGACAGACACAGAGAGAGAGAGACGCAGAAAGACAGACGCACAAACAGAGCGAGGGAGACACACACACACAGAGAGACACACAGAGACACACACAGACAGAGTGAGAGAGACACACAAACACAGCGAGAGAGACACACACAGACACACACACAGAGAGACACACACACACAGAGCGAGAGAGACATACACACACAGAGAGACACACACAGAGAGAGAGAGACACACATACACAGAGACACAGAGTGAGAGACACACAGACACAAACACAGAGCGAGAGACACACACACACAGAGAGAGACACACACACACAGAGCGAGGGAGACACACAGAGCGAGAGACATACACACACACAGAGAGACACACACAGAGAGAGAGACACACACACACAGAGAGACACACAGAGTGAGAGACACACAGACACACAAACACAGAGTGAGAGACACACACACAGACACACACACAGAGAGAGACACACACACACAGACACAAAGAGAGACACACACACAGACACAAAGAGAGACACACACACACACAGAGCGAGAGAGAGACACACACACACACAGCGAGAGAGAGACACACACACACACACACACACACTGACGTACGTAGATGTTCCGGATCTCCAGAACCATGATCCGGATCTCACTGTACTGGTTCTGATCCAGTTCATGAACCAGCTGCCTGTAATCTCCCTGAAAACAACAAGAACAACATGTAATACCTACAACGTGATGCCCTGTACCCCAACATCACCCCCTGTACCCCAACATCACCCCCTGTACCCCAACATCACCCCCTGTACCCCAACATCACCCCAGGTAACCCACACTTCTCCAAGTGAAATAAACCCTTGACTTGCTCAGTTACTTATCAATATTACAACTACAAATCTGATTAAAAATCCCTTGTTAACATAATGAATTGCACCCCCTCTATATAGAATGAACTCCCTCAGCTTCAGAGAGTCCAATGAAAGCTGCTGAATAATGTTCCCTTGTTAACATATTGAATTGCACACCCTCTATATAGAATGAACTCCCTCAGCTTCATAGAGTCCAATGAAAGCTGCTGAATAATGTTCCCTTGTTAACATATTGAATTCCACCCCCTCTATATAGAATGAACTCCCTCAGCTTCATAGAGTCCAATGAAAGCTGCTGAATAATGTTCCCTTGTTAACATATTGAATTGCACACCCTCTATATAGAATGAACTCCCTCAGCTTCATAGAGTCCAATGAAAGCTGCTGAATAATGTTCCCTTGTTAACATATTGAATTGCACACCCTCTATATAGAATGAACTCCCTCAGCTTCATAGAGTCCAATGAAAGCTGCTGAATAATGTTCCCTTGTTAACATATTGAATTGCACACCCTCTATATAGAATGAACTCCCTCAGCTTCATAGAGTCCAATGAAAGCTGCTGAATAATGTTCCCTTGTTAACATAATGAATTGCACCCCCTCTATATAGAATGAACTCCCTCAGCTTCAGAGAGTCCAATGAAAGCTGCTGAATAATGTTCCCTTGTTAACATATTGAATTGCACACCCTCTATATAGAATGAACTCCCTCAGCTTCATAGAGTCCAATGAAAGCTGCTGAATAATGTTCCCTTGTTAACATATTGAATTCCACCCCCTCTATATAGAATGAACTCCCTCAGCTTCATAGAGTCCAATGAAAGCTGCTGAATAATGTTCCCTTGTTAACATATTGAATTGCACACCCTCTATATAGAATGAACTCCCTCAGCTTCATAGAGTCCAATGAAAGCTGCTGAATAATGTTCCCTTGTTAACATATTGAATTGCACACCCTCTATATAGAATGAACTCCCTCAGCTTCATAGAGTCCAATGAAAGCTGCTGAATAATGTTCCCTTGTTAACATATTGAATTCCACCCCCTCTATATAGAATGAACTCCCTCAGCTTCATAGAGTCCAATGAAAGCTGCTGAATAATGTTCCCTTGTTAACATATTGAATTGCACACCCTCTATATAGAATGAACTCCCTCAGCTTCATAGAGTCCAATGAAAGCTGCTGAATAATGTTCCCTTGTTAACATATTGAATTGCACACCCAGCGCTTTGTAGTTTTCCAGATACTTAACATTGAAAAAACTGACTGGAAAAATGTGACATTTCTGAAATCTAACATGAAATACTACTGGACTGCTTCTGGCAGACTTTTTTTTTGTGATAACATTTTGTAGTTTTTTTGTATATATCATTCTCTTACCACGTGGGGCTGCTTGGAAGCCTTCGCCACTGCGTCCCCTCTCTCTAAGAAATACCTGAAATCACAAAATCAGAGAAAAATCACACAATCAGACCAAAATCACAGCATCACACGAAATCAGAGAAATCACAAAATCAAAATCAAATGACACGCATCGCCACGTTGCTCTACGTGAATGAACATCTAATAACTGGGCTGGGAATCAGACTCCTGTTCCACAGCAGTGTGATCCATTCCAGGTTTTACTACCAGCTTGATCAGCCCCCAGTGTGTCTAGCTAACAAGCTCAGGTGTGTCTGATTATTAAACTCCTAGTGAAACCAGGACTGGATCACACTGCTGTGCAGCGGGAGTCTGATTCCCGTCCCTCTGATTTAACAAATTCGTATTTTCTCTCTCTTACTTTGCGATCTGAGTCTGAAATCCTTCGATCTTGGTTCGAGTCCCAGTCATCAGTTCAAACACTTTCTCCTACAAAAGCAAAAAACAAAATGGTCCCATCGCCCCTCAGTGTAATACAGAACCATTATTGCCATTGCAGTGCCGCTGTCTGTCTGTATTGCCATTGAAGATCATGTAGGGTATAGTCAGCACACTGTGGTCCCATTCTACCAGCCTCACCCCATTGCAGCTGCCCTATACTTGTGCTACCATCGCCCCTCAGTGTAATACAGAACCATTATTGCCATTGCAGTGCCACTGTCTGTCTGCATTGCCATTGAAGATCATGTAGGGTATAGTCAGCACACTGTGGTCCCATTCTACCAGCCTCACCCCATTGCAGCTGCCCTATACTTGTGCTACCATCGCCCCTCAGTGTAATACAGAACCATTATTGCCATTGCAGTGCCACTGTCTGTCTGTGTTAACCCACCCCACCCTTCCCTCCCTCCTCTCCCTCTCCCTCTCCCTCTCCCTCTCCCTCTCCCTCTCCCTCTCCCTCTCCCTCTCCCTCTCCCTCTCTCACCTGCACTGCCACTCCAAAGTTGTTCCCGTCCTCAATTCTGGGGATCTGGAGCTGAACCCACAGGCTGACGGAGTTGACGGCCTCCTTCACAGACTGGATGTGCGGCTTGAGTCTGAGGAGCAGAGACTGGATGTGCGGGTTCGAGGAGACAGGACCACAGGGGGGGCCTGGAGAGAGGGGGGTACAGTGAGTGAGAGAGCGAGAGAGAGGGGGTACAGTGTGAGAGAGAGCGCGAGAGAGAGAGAGAGAGAGAGAGAGAGGGGTACAGTGAGTGAGAGCGAGAGAGAAAGAGAGAGGGGGTACAGTGAGTGAGAGAGCGAGAGAGAGAGAGAGAGAGAGAGAGAGGGGGGGGTACAGTGAGTGAGAGAGAGAGTGAGAGAGAGAGCGAGAGAGAGAGAGAGGGGGGGTACAGTGTGAGAGCGAGAGAGAGAGAGAGGGGGGTACAGTGTGAGAGAGAGAGAGAGAGGGGGGTACAGTGTGAGAGCGAGAGAGAGAGAGAGAGGGGGGTACAGTGTGAGAGAGAGAGAGAGAGAGAGGGGGGGTACAGTGTGAGAGAGAGAGAGAGGGGGGTACAGTGTGAGAGAGAGAGAGAGGGGGGTACAGTGTGAGAGAGCGCGAGAGAGAGAGAGCGAGAGCGAGAGAGAGAGAGCGAGAGAGAGAGAGAGAGAGAGAGAGAGAGAGAGAGAGAGAGAGAGGGGGGTACAGTGTGAGAGCGAGAGAGAGAGAGAGAGGGGGGGTACAGTGTGAGAGAGAGAGAGAGGGGGGTAC
The DNA here is from genome assembly GCF_902713425.1 of Acipenser ruthenus. Lineage (NCBI taxonomy): Eukaryota > Metazoa > Chordata > Actinopteri > Acipenseriformes > Acipenseridae > Acipenser > Acipenser ruthenus. The sequence goes on along the minus strand of NC_081242.1, from coordinate 1,355,691 downwards.
AGTGTGAGAGAGCGCGAGAGAGAGAGCGAGAGCGAGAGAGAGAGAGCGGAGAGAGGGGGGGGTACAGTGAGTGAGAGAGAGGAGTGAGAGAGAGAGCGAGAGAGAGAGAGGGGGGTACAGTGTGAGAGCGAGAGCGAGAGAGAGGGGGGTACAGTGTGAGAGAGAGAAGAGAGGGGGGTACAGTGTGAGAGAGAGAGAGAGGGGGGTACAGTGTGAGAGGACGGAGAGAGAGAGGGGGGGTACAGTGTGAGGAGAGAGAGAGGGGGGTACAGTGTGAGAGAGAGAGAGAGGGGGGTACAGTGTGAGAGACGAGAGAGAGGGGGGTACAGTGTGAGAGAGAGAGGGGGGTACAGTGTGAGAGAGAGAGAGAGGGGGTACAGTGTGAGAGAGAGAGAGAGGGGGTACAGTGTGAGAGAGCGAGAGAGAGAAAGAGGGTATAGTGTGTGACAGAGAGAGAATCATACAAAATGAAATAAAATGAAATTAAAAGTCACCTTTATCTTCATCATCTTTATCCTCCTCTTTCCATCCTTCTTCTCTTTCTATAGAAAAAAAATAAATTAAAACACACAGAAAACACCTTCCAAACAAAAACCAAACAACAAACACCACCAGGGTGACATTTTATCAGGGTAATGCCGGGTTTAGAACCACAACACCTGCCTCCCCCCCCTCTCCCATCACCCCCTCCCTCTCTCCCTCCTCTTCCCCCCTCACCCTCCTCTCCACCCCTTCCCCCTTCCCTCTCTCCATCCCCCCCTACATCCAATCCCCTGCCCCCCCCTCCTCCCCCCCTCTCCCATCACCCTCCCCTCTCTCCCTCCTCTCACCCCCCCTTCCCCCCCTTCCCTCTCTCCATCCCCCCTACACCCATTCCCCTGCCCCCTCCTCCCCCCTCTCCCATCACCCTCCCCTCTCTCTCCCTCCTCTCACCCTCCTCTCACCCCCCCCTTCCCCTTCCCTCTCTCCATCCCCCTACACCCATCCCCTGCCCCCTCCTCCCCCTCTCCCATCACCCTCCCCTCTCTCCCTCCTCTCACCCTCCTCTCACCCCCTTCCCCCTTCCCTCTCTCCATTCCCCCTACACCCATCCCCTGCCCCCTCCTCCCCCTCTCCCATCACCCTCCCCTCTCTCCCTCCTCTCACCCTCCTCTCACCCCCTTCCCCTTCCCTCTCTCTCCATCCCCCTTCCCTTCCTCCCTCCCTTCCTGCCCCCTCTTTCTCCCCTCTCTTCCCCCTCTCTCTCCCTCCTCCCCTCCCCTCTCTCCCCTCTCCAATTCCCAGAGCGAGAGGGGACGGTGCCTCCTGGCCCCTCTCAGCCGATTGGTCCATGAGCGCCACTCGCCTCTTCCTGCTCCTGCTTCTTCTTCTTCTTCAGTTCCTCTTTGGCCGGGTCAGGGATGGGAATGTCCAGCTCTGCCCTGAGGGAGCTCAGGTCCTGCACATTCAGCGCCCCCTCCTGGAGAGGAGGACACATTGCAACAGGGACCATGTTAATGATACAGGAGAGAGACACAGAGATGTATACAGATAGCCAGAACACACAGAACGATAGAGACACACACACACAGACACACACACACAAAGATACTGAGAGACAGAAACACACACACACACAGAATGATACAGAGACACAGACAGACAGACAGACAGACAGAGGGTTTCTAGGTCACTGTACCTTTAAGAAGCTGTCCAACTCGGCAATCTTCCTGGGGAAGGTGAGAGCCCGCAGGGACTCAGCCTGATGAAGAAAAAAAACACAGGAGCCTCGGGATCATGAGGAGAGAGAGAGAGAGAGAGAGAGAGAGAGAGAGAGAGGAGAGAGGGAAGAGAGAGAGGAGGGAGTGAGAGAGGAGGGAGTGAGAGAGGAGAAGGAGAGAGAGGGGGAGAGAGAGAGACAGAGAGAGAGAGAGGGGAGGGGGAGATAGGAGAGGAGGGAGAGAGAGAGAGGAGGGAGTGAGAGAGGAGGGAGAGGAGGGAGTGAGAGAGAAGGGAGAGATGAGAGGAGAAGGAGAGAGAGGGGCGAGAGAGAGGGGGGAGAGAGACAGAGAGAGAGAGAGGAGAGGGGGAGAGAGGAGAGGGGGGAGAGGAGAGAGGGGAGGGAGAGAGAGGAGGGAGAGAGGAGAGGAGAGAGGAGAGAGGAGAGGGGAGAGAGAGGAGCGGGGGAGAGAGAGAGGAGGGAGTGAGAGAGGGAGAGGAGAGATGAGAGAGGAGAAGGAGAGGGGAGAGAGAGAGAGAGGGGGGAGAGAGAGAGGGGGAGGAGAGATGAGAGAGGAGAAGGAGAGGGGAGAGAGAGAGGGGGGAGAGAGAGAGGGGAGAGAAGAGAGATGAGAGAAAGAGAGGAGAGAGGGGAGAGAGAGAGAGAGAGATGAGAGAGGAGAATGAGAGGGAGAGAGAGAGAGGAGGGGGAGAGAGGAGAGGAGGGAGAGAGAGAGGGGAGAGTGGAGAGATGAGAGATGAGAGAGGAGAATGAGAGAGAGGGAGAGAGAGGAGGGGGAGAGAGGAGAGGGGAGGGAGAGAGGGAAGGAGGGAGAGTAATAAAAAAGATTGAAGGAACGAGAGAAAGAAGGAATAAACAGATAATAATAACAGATAAAGGAGTGAGCCTGCAGGAGATTTTTTTTCCTCACCTCTTTGTTGCGTTTCTCACAGAAATCATCGACCTGCAAGAGAAAAGGACTCCTCTTTAAAATCACCGTCTCCAGCACGGAAACAATTAAACACAGCGCTGCCCCGCCCCCTTCAACCACACACACACACACACACACACACACACACACAGCGCTGCCCCGCCCCCTTCAACCACACACACACACACACAAACACAGCGCTGCCCCGCCCCCTTCAACCACACACACACACACACACACACACACACACAGCGCTGCCCCGCCCCCTTCAACCACACACACACACACACACACACAGCGCTGCCCCGCCCCCTTCAACCACACACACACACACACAAACACAGCGCTGCCCCGCCCCCTTCAACCACACACACACACAAACACTGAGACACACACACGCACGCACGCACACACTGTGTACAGAGACACACTCACTCACAGACACACACACACAAACACACACACACACACAGCGCTGCCCCGCCCCCTTCAACCACACACACACACAAACACTGAGACACACACACGCACGCACGCACACACTGTGTACAGAGACACACTCACTCACAGACACACACACACACACACACACTGTGTACAGAGACACACACACACACTGTGTACAGAGACACACACACACACACAGACACACACACACAATATCAGTTAACATGTCTGGTTGACTCTGTTTCTCTCATATCAGTTAACATGTCTGGTTGACTCCCTGGTCCGTGTGTCTCCCTGGTATTTAATACACCAGCTGTCTCACACACTGAGGTCTGTTTTGACATTTCCAGACTTGAGCTCCGAGTCTTTTGGGATCGTATAGCAGTTCTGGGCAGCTGAGCAAAACTCTACAAGCACAACATCAACATATCAGGAAAAAAAAACTGAACGAGAGAGAGAGTCAGAGAGCGTGCACAGAGAAATAACTACGAGAAACCAACCGTTCAAAACGTGCAAACAAGTAGTCAATCGAATTACATTACAAACTGTGTGTGTGTCTCTCTCTCTCTCTGTGTGTGCGTCTGTCTGTGCGTGTGGGTGTCTCTCTCTGTCCCTCAGTCTGTGTGTTTCTGTCTCTCTCTCTCTCCCTCTGTGTCCGTCAGTCTGTGCGTGTGTGTCTCTCTCTGTCCCTCAGTCTGTGTGTGTGTGTTTCTGTCTCTCTCTCTCTGTGTGTCTGCCTGTCTGTCTCTCTGTCCCTCAGTCTGTTCGTGTGTGTCTCTCTGTCCCTCAGTCTGTGTGTGTGTTTCTGTCTCTCTCTCTGTGTGTCTGCCTGTCTGTCTCTCTGTCCCTCAGTCTGTTCGTGTGTGTCTCTCTGTCCCTCAGTCTGTGTGTGTGTTTCTGTCTCTCTCTCTGTGTGTCTGCCTGTCTGTCTCTCTGTCCGTCAGTCTGTGTGTGTGTGTTTCTGTCTCTCTCTCACTCTGTGCGTCTGCCTGTCTGTCTCTCTGTCCGTCAGTCTGTGCGTGTGTGTGTCTCTCTGTCCCTCAGTCTGTGTGTGTGTGTGTTTCTGTCTCTCTCTGTGCGTCTGCCTGTCTGTCTCTCTGTCCGTCAGTCTGTGCGTGTGTGTGTCTCTCTGTCCCTCAGTCTGTGTGTGTGTGTGTTTCTGTCTCTCTCTGTATGCGTCTGTCTGTCTGTCTCTCTGTCCGTCAGTCTGTGTGTGTTTCTGTCTCTCTCTGTGTGTCTGTTTACACGATGTTTCTAAAGTAAATAAGCTGGTATACTTATAATAATAATAATAAGCAACGTCCTATTATTAGATCTCAGAACCCCACTTCCGGGGGCGGGCTAATAAACCTGTGCCCATGAGACCCGTGTCTATCGCGTGGGGCCCGCTGTCTAAATAATACAATCTCTAATAAGCAATTAAAAAAAACTTAATTTCTCCATAAGTAACAAATACATGTGATCCATTTTATACCAGAAGTTTATTATTATTATTATTATTATTATTATTATTATTATTATTATTATTATTATTATTTATTTCTTAGCAGACACCCTTATCCAGGGAGACTTACAATTGTTACAAGATATCACATTATTTTTACATACAATTCCCCATTTATACAGTTGGGTTTTTATTGGAGCAATCTAGGTAAAGTACCTTGCTCAAGGGTACAGCAGCAGTGTCCCCCACCTGGGATTGAACCCACGACCCTCCGGTCAAGAGTCCAGAGCCCTAATTACAGCATATATGAATATTTATATTTTGAGGACAGTCCAGTTCAGATGCATATATAAGTGAAATTTCACACCGGCTTATGAAACTCAAAACACAAAGAAAAACGGATCCGCTTTATCATCGCTGCGGGGGACGAAATAAAACACGAGAAATTTTTAGGCTGCGGTTTGTGATTTTAAATCGAGGTTCAGAGAAGCGTCTGAAGGTATTTGCTGAATTAAGTTTGAGACTAGAGAGGTTAACACAATTAAGAGTAAGATATCGTCACAATATTTAAAGAGATATTTTAAATTACAGGTAGATGCTGCGGGTCAAAAAATTTGGTTAAATCGCGGTTTTTACAAAATAACGGAAATATAATGTTGCACAAAATAGGCCAAGAACCCCAAAACGTTATATATATATATGTTTTTAAAAACAAAATAAGTTGATAGTAAAACAGTAGACAGTTACCTGCTTTTTTCGCTTCTGGGCGAATTTCCAAAGTTGTCATTTTTGTATGTGAATGCTGTATTATTAGGGTTATAGCGTTTGGGGTGAGTTTTTAAATCGTATATTTATAACACAGACCTAAACTCGACAATTACTCAGCAGCCAAAAACGAAAGTGGAATTAAAAACGAGAAAAACTCGGGACTTTCCCAACTCCGACCATCTTGCCGTGTCAAACGCTTTAGCATTTACGCTTTAGCAAAGCATTCTGGTAGTTGTAGTTCTTTAAGTCGCGCGTTCTGGTGCGAGTTGATTTAAAAAGCCTGAACAAAAGACTACAATTCCCATGCACATTAGAAGCTTTTTTTTTTTTCAGATTTTAATCTCGAATTAATTAACGTAACAAATTGACTTGCAATTTTGTGTATAAGGTCGAACAAAACATTAGGAACTCGTGTCTGTCTGTCTGTCTGTCGATTGGGTGTAGGGACACCATGGGGACTGATTCACCTGCCATAGCACTGTCAATAGCACAGCATGGGACTGATTCACCTGCCATAGCACTGTCAATAGCACAGCATGGGGACTGATTCACCTGCCATAGCACTGTCAATAGCACAGCATGGGACTGATTCACCTGCCATAGCACTGTCAATAGCACAGCATGGGACGGATTCACCTGCCATAGCACTGTCAATAGCACAGCATGGGGCTGATTCACCTGCCATAGCACTGTCAATAGCACAGCCATGGGACTGATTCACCTGCCATAGCACTGTCAATAGCACAGCATGGGGCTGATTCACCTGCCATAGCACTGTCAATAGCACAGCATGGGACTGATTCACCTGCCATAAGCACTGTCAATAGCACAGCATGGGACTTGATTCACCTGCCATAGCACTGTCAATAGCACAGCATGGGACTGATTCACCTGCCACAGCACTGTCAATAGCACAGCATGGGACTGATTCACCTGCCATAGCACTGTCAATAGCACAGCATGGGACTGATTCACCTGCCACAGCACTGTCAATAGCAAAGCATGGGACTGATTCACCTGCCACAGCACTGTCAATAGCACAGCATGGGACGGATTCACCTGCCATAGCACTGTCAATAGCAAAGCATGGGACTGATTCACCTGCCATAGCACTGTCAATTGTACTATAATATTATAGTACTGTACTATAAATAACTGGTGAGCCATTTTTGCATTGGGCTAATCCAGTGTGACCTCCAGCCGGTATGACGACCCCCGCCAGCACGATGACCCCCATCCAGCGTGACCCCAAAGCTCTCTCAATCTGAAAGCAATTCCAACCCTGCCTCACAGAGCTGCTGTCTTCTCTCGTTCGCTTCTCAGCCAGGAAAAACTAATTGCTCACCTGAGATTATAAAAAATACTGCACGGGGCACAGCCCTGGTCTCTAGTCTCACTGTACTGCACAGCCCTGGGTCTCTATACTCACTGTACTGCACAGTCCTGGTCTCTAGACTCACTGTACTGCACAGCCCTGGTCTCTATGCTCACTGTACTGCACAGCCCTGGTCTCTATACTCACTGTACTGCACAGTCCTGGTCTCTAGACTCACTGTACTGCGCAGTGAGCCTAAGGAAGCACCTGCCAACCAAGCACCACTCCTATCAGCCTCCGATCACAGTCTGGCAGGCCTATCTGTCTTTCTGTTTGTCTGTCTCTGTCTGTCTGTGTGTCTATCTGCCAGTCTGTCTGTGTGTCTGTCTCTGTCTGTCAGTCTGTCTGTCTGTCTGTCTGTCTGACCCAGTCGCAGCTTGCTTTCTTTCATTTTTAATCATGAAGTCAATATTTAAATACAAGCATTTTCGTCCAACATCCTACAAAGCAATGCGCGACTCGGTGTTGTTCTCGCATATGCCCACTAGATGTCAGTAAAGCGCCAGTGAAAAATCATTGCACAATTTTCTCCATGTCACATGATGTTAAATAAAACATCTAAATTATATGTTCATATAAATGACGTCTCAATCCCAAAATTCTAGGTGATGCAAATCTTTTGGCCAGAGCTGCACTGTGCAGTGTGTAGCGTCCCATTGTAAGCATTATATTTAAATTTACATGATATATGCTCTTATTGCTTTAGTAAGACCTCATCTAGAATACTGTGTTCAGTTCTGGTCACCTCGTTACAAAAAGGATATTGCTGCTCTAGAAAGAGTGCAAAGAAGAGCGACCAGAATTATCCCGGTTTAAAAGGCATGTCGTATGCAGACAGGCTAAAAGAATTGAATCTGTTCAGTCTTGAACAAAGAAGACTACGCGGTGATCTGATTCAAACATTCAAAATCCTAAAAGGTATTGACAATGTCGACCCAGGGGACCTGAAAAAAGAAACAAGGACCAGGGGTCACAAATGGAGATTAGATAAAGGGGCATTCAGAACAAGAAATAGGAGGCACTTTTTTTACACAGAGAATTGTGAGGGTCTGGAACCAACTCCCCAGTAATGTTGTTGAAGCTGACACCCTGGGATCCTTCAAGAAGCTGCTTGATGAGATTCTGGGATCAATAAGCTACTAACAACCAAACGAGCAAGATGGGCCGAATGGGGCCTCCTCTCGTTGGAAACTTTCTTATGTTCTTATGCTCTTATGATATTGCATGCATTAAATATACATTAAGTTAGTAATATTATCTAATATCTTCACATATTCCTTCCCAATTTATCAATTCTATATGCATTTGGCTAAATAACCCCCGGAGGGTCGTGGGTTCAATCCCAGGTGGGGGGACACTGCTGCTGTACCCTTGAGCAGGTACTTTACCTAGATTGCTCCAGTAAAAACCCAACTGTATAAATGGGGAATTGTATGTAAAAATAATGTGATATCTTGTAACAATTGTAAGTCGCCTGGATAAGGGCGTCTGCTAAGAAATAAATTAATAATAATAATAATAATAATAATATATTAAAATAAAATGATCAAACCTTGGTTGTTATTAATTTGTCAGTAACAGATAGGTGTCAAAGGTTAACCCTGTTTTGTTGAGCAACTCCTGACTTTGGTTAATAAGATAATCCATTAACAGAGATTGAAGATCATGTAGAGTATAGTCAGCACACTGTGGTCCCATTCTACCAGCCTCACCCCATTGCAGCTGCCCTATACTTGTGCTACCATCGCCCCTCAGTGTAATACAGAACCATTATTGCCATTGCAGTGCCACTGTCTGTCTGCATTGCCATTGAAGATCATGTAGGGTATAGTCAGCACACTGTGGTCCCATTCTACCCAGCCTCACCCCATTGCAGCTGCCCTATACTTGTGCTACCATCGCCCCTCAGTGTAATACAGAACCATTATTGCCATTGCAGTGCCACTGTCTGTCTGCATTGTCATTGAAGATCATGTAGGGTATAGTCAGCACACTGTGGTCCCATTCTACCAGCCTCACCCCATTGCAGCTGCTCTATACTTGTGCTACCATCGCCCCTCAGTGTAATACAGAACCATTATTGCCATTGCAGTGCCACTGTCTGTCTGCATTGCCATTGAAGATCATGTAGGGTATAGTCAGCACACTGTGGGCCCATTCTACCAGCCTCACCCCATTGCCAGCTGCCCTATACTTGTGCTCCCATCGCCCCTCAGTGTAATACAGAACCATTATTGCCATTGCAGTGCCACTGTCTGTCTGCATTGCCATTGAAGATCATGTAGGGTATAGTCAGCACACTGTGGTCCCATTCTACCAGCCTCACCCCATTGCAGCTGCCCTATACTTGTGCTACCATCGCCCCTCAGTGTAATACAGAACCATTATTGCCATTGCAGTGCACTGTCTGTCTGTGTTAACCCACCCCCCCCCCCCTCCCCTCGCTCCCTCTCTCCCTCTCTCCCTCCCCCCTTCTCTCAGCAATGTAGCTATCCAGTATGTAATTCTTATCAGTAAATAGTTCTAGCACTTTGCCTAAACTAACTCAGTAGGAAAACACACACACACACACACACACACACACACACTGGGAGTCATTCATCTTATAAACGACGTTTTGTAGGGTTACCATATGGCTCCAGATTAAACCGACGCTTTGAGACAGACCGGGATTTCAAAAATCCCCCTTAAATTGAAAGTAATCCACGTATAAATGAGCTCCACCTTTGCTGAGATTAATCCTGCTGTGGTGGAATTGCTTGGGAGCGGCAAACAAGACACACTGATCAGCTGCTTCTGATCAGATCTTAATGAACGAATAGCTAATTTATCGATAGAGCAACGAGATTGTATTTGCAGAATGGCTGCAATTCATTCTTAGTTTAATACAATTATTTGACGCGCAAGCGGGTATTTAAGCACCATTATTAATTGTAGCTAAGGATGGTTCATTTACACCTTCATTTATTTCAATTTAGGGGCAAGTTTGAAATCCCGTTCTCAAATTAAATCAAATTAAATTCCCGCCCGATATTCAAATGAGACATCCGCGCTGGGTGATCCGCCCCCCCTCCGCTGAAGAACCACCCCTCTTTCCCTTCCGGGCCGGTGATATCCTTCCGCCAGTTCGTTAAAATAAATAAAAAAAAATAAGATCTTAACTAATTACGCGAAATTAAAAAATAAATAACGTTGCGTAGATATTTAGATAGCTATTAATAATCACGCTTTGAAAGGCGTGCGTGGGACTGAAATGCAAATTGACACGGGGTTTGGGGGGGGGGGGAGGGGGGAGGTAGGACGGACTATTTTACGTTTCAAAAGTCAAAGGTTATTGAATTTGTGATCAGTCGGCCAATATATATACATATATAATGAAAATGTGGTTATTTTTCTCTTTTTC